>NC_060275.1:12440799-12740799 GCF_021613505.1 Equus quagga | reverse complement strand
ACAATATCAAAATTAGGGGATTGATATTGGTATAGTATGTAAATATAGTTCAATACCATTTTATCACGTGTAAATTTTGTAACTGCTGCTGCAATCCAGATACAAAACTATTGTATCACCACCAAGATTCCCCTTGTGTTAAGCCTTTATGGTTATATCCAGTTCATTCTTTCCCCTCCATTCTTAACCCCTGGAGACCTCTAATCTGTTTTCATCTATAACTTTTTCATGTCAAAAATGTTATATAAGCGGAATTCTATATTATGTGACCTTTCGCAATTGGGTTTTTACTCTGAAAATTTCCCTTGAGATTGATCCAAGTCATTGCATGTCTCAATAATTTGTTCCTTTGTAGAGTAGAACTCCTTTTTGATCTATCTATAGTGTTTTTGTGTGTATCTCAGTCCTAAACCAAGGTGTTGACAGGGCCACGCTCCCTCCAAAGGCTCTAAGGGATTCTTTCCTTGCTGCCTCCAGCTTCTGGTGGCTGTCAAGATTCCTTGACTTGTGACTGCATAATGCCAATCTCTGCCTCCATGGTCACATGGCCTTCTCTGTGTGTCTCTCCTCTATGAGACTATTATAAGGATACTTGCCATTAGATTTAGGGTCCATTAGGGTAATCCAGGATGATCTCATCTCAAAATTCTTAACTTAATTACATTTGTAAAGATCTTTTTTCCACATAACATCTCACTGACAGGATCTGGGGGACATATCTTTATGGGAACCATCATTCAACATACAACAGGAATTTAAGCATTTATACTCCTAGAGGGGAGTAAGCAGACTTTCCTAAATGGTTTAATAGTTTCCATCCTTGCTAACTTACAACAAAATTTTCCCGTGTAAATTCAGAGTACTCCTTCTAAAATTCAAGCCATGTCATGCTACTTCTCTGCTCAAAACCATCAATGGCTTTCCATTTCACCCAGAGTAAAAGTCAAAGCCTTTTTCATGAGCTGTATGATCTGAAACATTTACCCCTTCACTTTCTTGCACTACAAGTCTGCTTCCTTTTCTTAGCACTTTCTGTTCACTGACATGTAATTATTTGTCTATTTTCTGTCTTCTCAAACTGCAATATTAGTTCCTTAAGGTCATGGCATCACTTTCTTTCCTGTTGTAGTTCAGCACATAGAATAGAACCTGGCACAGAGTCAGTGCTTAATCAATATCTGTTGAATGAATGAAAGAATATTTCCAAATTCCCATTCTAGAAAGACTCTATGAAATTATATACCTTCTATTTGTGACGTATTTTGCTTTCTCTTAAACTTTTTTCAGAGCTTTGGTTCTCCTTTTCATTTTAATCCTTACTAATTTGATGGATGAAAATGTTATCAATAATTCTAATAAGCATTTACTTGACTAGCAGTGAGGATGACCATTTTCATGTTTGATTAATGGAGATTTGTCTATTGTTCTTCGCTGAATTATTGCTTCGCAGTCATTGGTTATTTCCCTTATTGAATATCAGCTGTTTGTTTTTTAAAATGATTTATATATTAAAGATATTTATGCATTTTTGAAAATTTATTTGTCTGTCATGTACATTTCAATTTCTATGAGTATTTTGCTATATAGAAATGTTTTTGTTTCATTTAGCCTGAACATTTTTCCTTTTGCAATTCTCCCATCTGTTCATTTCATCTCTGAAAATATTTATTTGATTAATTCTTAGGAGTATAGATTTTTTTTCTACATCTCTAATATTTTATACCTAAGTTTTCACATAAAGAAAAGAAGAACTTTTGGTTTAGAAATTTGTTTTTTAATTTCTTTTCCCTTCTCAGTTTTTGAATAAGAATAGTGACACTTCTATTTAGAAAGAACCTAGATTTTCATAGAGAGGAGAGTGTGAGAGAAAGCCAAGAAGATGTAGAATTCAAAAAGTATTTACAAATTGTGGGAAATAATGATCTTTCAGGCACTTATAATACCAAGCTCACTTCTGTTTTTCTTTTAGAAACTAAAGAGATATAATTACTGATAAAATTATTAACAGAAGATTGAAATTTAACAATATCTTCTTGGGATTGTCATCCATTCTAAAAAGGCCATGAAGAGCAAATTAGCCTAAATTCCTGGCTTTATCTAATTTTTGGATTTGTATGTTTATGTCTACTTAAATTTAAAAGCCTTTTCACATTTATATGTGTAATTCTCGTAACCATACATAAGGAAGTGGTGGGCTTGGAGGTCAAGGGTGGTGGTTTGTGGAAAGAGTAGAGGCTTTGGAGGGTGGATGCTTGAATTCCAGATTCATCACCTTTATCTGTATGCCAAAAGCAAGTTGCTCACTCTGAGTCTCAGTTCTTTCAGTGTTAAAATGAAGATGTCAATAATGACCACTTTGCAGGCTTTTCCTTATTGTTGTTGAGGAAGTTAATTACATCTGTATGTGTTTTCTGCACGTGCACCTGCAGGTTTATTCTTGTATTTGAGAACACAGGGGTAGGGCTGTATGAGGGAAACTACCGTAAAGATAATGACCTTATGAGAAAAAAAGTCTTGATGATGTTTGGCACGTGAGATGGTCGTTTGCTAGGATCAGGTGTTTGAAACCAGAAATGCAAATATCCTCTCATACCAGGGTCGGAGTCTTAATAGGAAAATCAGTTGTTCTTCCTCACATGATGAAGCAGAAAAATGCCATGAAAATGTAGAAACTTTCTAATTTGTGAGATATTTAGAGAGTCACCAATATACGTTAATGTTTCCAATTGTTTCTTTTCTTTCATTTGATCCAAAGGTTGGAAAGAATAAAAGGGTTAGAGAAAGAATAAAGAATTCTGTCTCCCCTAAGTATAGAGATTGCATGTTTCAGTTGCCCATAGGGAGGAGTTCATCAACACTGATTCCATTCAGACGTGGATCACCCTCGAAAGGATGTCAACTGGCATCTGCTTTCTCTCTCACCTTTTACTCTTACATGTGACAGTATTTGTACAAGTGAAAATAAAACCATGTTTTAAGTCAATAAGCTGGAAGGTTGGCAGATTTTTTTTTTTATAACTACGCAGTCTCAGATCTTTCCTTGCAGTATGTTTGGGAATAAATCAGTTTTCCCTGAGTACCTGAATCTTTCTCCGGGACAAGCTCACCCTTTGTATCAGAAGGAATCTAGAGTCAACACCTCCATGTTCCAGTCCCAACTTGATTGTGAGAAATCACCATTACCTCCTGAATGTTGAAGACTGAAGCTGCAAGGAGGCAGAGTAAGAAGGTGATGACAAGGAACAATTTAAGGTACCTTTATTGGTGTACCCTTCTATGTTTTGGGGTACGTGGGTTAAACAACCAACAAAAGGATTATATTTTCAAAACTCCACTGTTAAAAATTCACATCTGGCTTCAAGAGGGGCAGTATATGAAGAGACAGTCTTCTTTCCCGTAACACACTGATAAAGCTGATTTGTCTCTATTCTTTTTGGCAGCTAATACATTTTCCTCCTGTGGAATCAACACTGTTCTGTGAGGTTTGATGATGAGAGAGGGTATGGATTTCTCAGTGGGAAGAACTTTGATTGGGACCTAGGTGAAATACTGCTGTTTAATCATAAGTTCATTTTATATCAGTTATATGCATTCTCCTTTTAAAGAATAATTTTCTATGTAATATAATTAATTGTAGTTATTGATATTTTCACTGCAGTGCCATTAATATAGTAACAGAATCATTTAAAATATTAATTTTTTGCCCCTTGGGAAAGCTCAGAGGGCTGTCCTCAACTGACAAGACACTGTAAAGAAAGGAGCTTTAATAGAAAAGGAGTTGAGATGCTGCTAGACAGTCTGCCAGGGGCAAGAAGACATTTCCTACTGGCATAAGTGTAGGAAGATAAGTGAGAACACAAAACCACTAGTCATTTGGCAGTGTTGACCAGGTGTAGTTAAACCGTGACACCATAGTATTTTCACGCACTATAAGGGCTTACTTGTTGATAAAGCACAATATCCGTGCTTACACCTGCTTGTCCTGTTGGTGAATATATGTCAGCTACTCTGGAACTTTTAAAACTCTCTCCTGTTCCCATTTGACCTGGTTTAGAGCAAAAAGTCAACTACGATCATTTATTCACTTTTCAACAACTTTTAGGTTGGCACTGTGCTTAATTCAGGGAGATTATGGTGATGAAGCCCAGATCTCTGTCCCCATAGGACTTTAAGAGTATAATAAATGTACATGTTTCTGCCTGAATTTTAACAGAATTCTAATTAAAGGCTTTGGTACTTAATGTTCAAGAATATCAGCATAACAGTGTGATTAAGTGCAGCCTTAGGAAGGATGTCTTTCTGACTCTGTTCCTTTGTTATCATAGGTTTTAGAGATCATTTATGCCAATTATGTCTGCTGTTTTATTTGCTGGATTCAAGGCCAGTATTCTGTGATCACAATCATCTTCAAAGGACCAATCCATTAGATGTGGTATTACTAAAAGGTAATCTGTTACTTTGGACACACTGTTTCAACCAAATCTTCAGACACACATGGATACACATGCACAGAACAAAATAAATAAACCAATAAATAGAAGAAATATCTTCAACCACAAAAGTATGTTTTTATTATTTCTCCTTGAATACAAAAGGAAAATTCAAGAATGGAATTCGGGGATAGATTGATTGATTGCTGGCCCATATTATCAGTTTAATTTTTGTCTTTATCTTAAAAATTACTTAACACTGTAGATAGATTCATCATCTGCTAGGCTATATTGTGCAGAGAGCAAACGCATTTAACATAGAGCTTCAAAAAGCTTTTCTAGGTAAGTTAGATGAGTACACAGTTGATACTATAGGTGAAAAATTTGTTTGGCTTAAAAAATGCAATTTTTCTCCATCTAAAGGTCACAGTTCTCCATGCAGGATGACTTCGTCATCATTCCTTCACACTGTTTCTAACCTGATCAAGGCACTAAAAAATCCATCTTTTCTTAATCAGTTAAAACACTGTTGATGAAAAACAAACACCCCTGTTTTTTAAAGTTGGACGTATTTACTCAGTACAAGAAAAACTCAGTAATTATTTCTCCAATAATGATTAATTTATTTCCAAGGCACTTATTCCTCTCATTTTCCCATTTTAAGATGGAAAGAAATGGAAATGGGTGGACCACATTTTCTGAGTAAAGTGAATTTATGAGCTTTTGTATCCAGATTGTAATTTGCAGATGGTATTATATTTAAATTTTCATTATCTATTTTTTATAGATAACTAGGGCTTTGGACTTGAGAAATATTTTCTCTGATTATCTTAGGTTGTATATCACATACCCATGAATTATATGTTGAAAAGAATAAGGAATTAAGTAAACCTCATTTCATGCCTCTGCGGTCTCGTGCCCAAACATATTGGATAAGGTGATCCTGCCTCAAGTGTGGAAAGATAAGTGAAAACAGGAGTAGTCAACATGACCTAAAAATCCAGGGTTAACATAAGTGGTAGTCTGTATAGATTTTTAAACGGAACTTAAATGACAACAGGTGGAGGAATGTGTGTTAGAGAAGGGAAGTGACATCATTTATGCTGCACAAGAAAGGCATGTCCTCCCACCCTTATTAGCATCACTATCTGGCAGCTAGTCAGGATTCAACTGATACAATCAGGAGGCTGACCTCATGCAGAGTTTAGGTCTGGGGTCACCATTCCCATTTGTTTGTTACAACATCTATCAATGATCACCTGTAGCATACAGGCAGTTATTTTGGACTAAAATTTTAATTATTACTTTAGTGAAGAAAAGTTGTATTAGAAAGCACTGTGATGGTTAATCTTATGTGTCAACTTGAATGGGTCATTGGGTATCCAAATTAAACATTGTATCTAGGTGCGCCATATGTGAGTGTCTGTGAGGGTGTTTCTGGAAGGGAATAGCATTTGAATCTATGGATTTAGTTAAGTAAACTGTCCTCCTCAATGTGGGTGGGCATCATCCAATCCCTTGAGGGCGTGAATAGAACAAAATGCAGAGGAAGGAGGAATTCACCCCTTTTTTCCTGCCTCACTGATTGGATGGGAATATCTCCTCTCATCTTCTGCCCATGGACTGGGATTTCCACCATCGCCTCCCCTGGGTTCTCAAGACTTTGGACTCAAACTGGCTTTCCTGGGTCTTCAGCTGATAGATTACAGATCATGGAACTTCTCAGCCTCCATAATTGCATAAGCCAATTCCTCATAATAATTCTCACTCTCTCTCTCCATACACACGTACACACACATGTATTTGAATCGCTCTATACACAGTCATGCACCACATAATGATGTTGCAGTCAATGACAGCTGCACATATGACAGTGGTCCCATAAGATGAGTACCATGTAGCCTAGGTATGTAGTAGGCTATACCATCAAGTTTTGTGCAAGTGTACTCTACGATGTTTAAATAATGACAAAATCATCTAATGACGTATTTCTCAGAACATATCCCTGTTGTTAAGCGACTCATGACTGTATATACATATATACATATGTATATATATATGCTTATATAGGAGATATAGGATATAGATATAGATAGGATATATAGAGTCTGTTGGTTCTGTTTCTCTGGAGCACCCTGACTAATACATACATGCACGCACATGCACACACTCCCGACACATAATTTAGTAGAAGGAGTATAGTGCTAAGTTACCAAGAATAAAAAATATTTAAAAAGAAAATATAGCAGATTGATAAAATTTTAGATCAAAAAATAAGTTACAGCAAGGATGAGGTCCTGGAATAATATTGTCTTTAATAACTATAATTATTAATGGAGTCCAGTAATAATAATAATAATAATAGCAACACAGATTTGTAAAACACGTACCTGTATGTAAAGAGATTCCATATCCATCACCTCATTTGAATCTAGACAAGTCCTTTAAATTTGAATTTTATGCTATTTCCAGTCTATGAAACAGAAAATGGATGTTCCAACACTTAAGAGATGTGACAAAGGCCACATAGGAGGCAAGGGCCTGAATGAAGACTCTGACACCTCCCTACCTTCTTGCTTTAGCTCCCACTCCACTTGATATTTGTAGTAATTGAAGGTCTAGATTAAAGAAAGTGGTGTAAGTCCACAGGAAATTTGTTTGCTTCTACAAACCTTTTTAAGACCAATTTCATATGACTTTTAGCAATTCTTTTGTTTCCTCTTAACATCAAAATGTCACATATTTTATACTTATTATCAGCTTTCATATGCTCTTCTTCTTCATGTTGTGTTGCCTTCGTAAATAAGTTTTCAGCTCATTGTAGGCTCAGATGGAATCTGTTCCCATGTTATTAACATTCAAGAAACTACTATAGTGCTAACAACATAGCAGATTTTAAAGCTCATAAAAGAGACTCAAATGCACATGCTCACTGATGAATTTAATGCTTCTCCTCCTGAACTTTTTCTGGAAAATATGATGACAAACTAATACTATACTTTGGGTAACTAAAGTGTTTGCTCAGTTGATCAATGTTGCTAAGCGTGTTATTGGTAATAAGATAAACTTGTAGAGAAGATATTTTCTAAATTACAGCAATCCTATTTTGTTAAAATAAGAATGAAATAAAAATTCTACTGGATGTGAATAGAGGTATAATTTTATGTAAGGAACTATAGCTTAAAGATGGATGAAAACTCTCCGAATGGTCTTCCTACTGCATTTCAGTAGAGTGATGGTTCCACCAGCCAATACTTTAGTACTGAAAATGTGTTGAAAATCAATGTATCCATATGAGGAACATATTTTTCATGTAATATTCCTCTGGGAACTACTTCTGTAGCCAATTTGTGATGATTAAGTGGTTACACATAATTTCTAAGATGTTCGTTAGTTTTTATTTATCTTCCCCAATCTAATGTATGACTGTGGGGATTATTTCTGGTGGAGTTTTACTGTTAGCTACTAATTCCTATATGTTATTTAGCAATGCTGTTTTCTTTTTAGTTTTTCTTTTATTGAAAAAACACTTTTCTTTTTGTTAATTATAAAAATTGAAGCAAAAGATAGCCTTTTAAAGTGCTCTAGGTTGGATCAATAAGCAGTGAAAACGCTTAAAACTAACGAAAGCTCGTAATTGATCCTCTCCATGTAAGGAAATAAACTCTCTATTTGCACATGTGGCTGTGATATTTCTCACATTATTGAACTATCATCACAAAAAAAATTGAAATAAGACAGTAGTGAAGGTTTCGAGACAAGTGAAGCCAAAGGGCTCGGGGAGAATATCTGGGAAAAGGAAGAGAAGAAAGGGTGGAGGATGTTTTGCCTCCCAGTTTCTCCAGGTCTCACATGTCTGTGAATCTGAATGGGATGCTTTTCTTGAAATAAACCACACGTCCTAGGCTCTGGGCCCTGCGTCTCCCTGCGTAGCTCAGCCCCCTGAAGAAAACGTTCCCCGTGAGTCCCTAGAAGTCTCCCTGGGGAGATTTCCAATGTCTTGGACACAAAATCTCAAGGGCACCAAGTAGGTCTGCAAGGCATCAGAGCCTCCTCTGGTGGCTACTGCCACCTCCTCCAGACCCTGGGTACTCCTGCTCCCTCTGCCGGAGACCAACATTTCTACTAAGTGCCGGGACTTCTGCTAGGAGGGCATCTAAGGTCTCCTCCCCTGGAGCCCCTGAGGGCACGGCTGTGTAGTGATCTGAGATAAAGGGAAGGGGCTCTCAACATTCTGAACTTAAATAGTGTAAAGAAATGGTAAAACCGTCATATTTATGCCCCAATGACATCTTAGGTGTTTATCGCTTTCTATACTCCTCACCCAAAACACATCTGACACTAGGACCTGGGATATAGCCAAGTGACAGACACCATGATGGGAAAGACTTCGTCCTGGGTACACTTATCTTGTCTGGCATCTCTTTATGGTGCCTTCTCTTTCATGAGGCTTCTTTATCCTTCCTACAGAAAGGCTTCTTTTTGTTAGGTGTTGATCTCAAGTGCATCAGTCACAGCTGTCAATGTCTAAGCCTTGAAGTGACACAATGCTTAGGCTCCTGTGCTACACAGAGCTACATTTCTGTTAAGGCAGAAAGCGTTGGTTAAAATCCTCCCTTTTAAAAAATTGACATAATGGAGACATGTAGATCTCTTCTCCCAACAATTAGAAAACACCTTTTTCAAGCTCATATTATATATATAAACACACTTGTGAATTAATGGTAGTAAAAACACCACATACTACATCTTTTGAGATGCATAACAAGCCTCCTCCAAGGAAAATTTATAGCCTTAAGTATAAGAGTAACAGAGAAGAAATCCTCAAAATTTTTGAGCTAAATGACTGTGGAAAAAGTTAGAAAAAGAACAAGAAAATAAACACAAAGAATAGAGATGATGAGATAAAAGTGAAAATTAATGAAACAGGAAAAGTGTTTCAACACAGAAGAGCAGTTAAAAATGAAGTTGTTCTAACGAAAGGCAATCTCTGAGGCAGAGAAAAAGTGAGAAGGTAATGAAAATATTAAAAACTAAGTAGAATATAATACATGAGATTGAAAAGATAACACTATTCACAGCAACTATATGCTAATGGTGTTGGAATACTTGATTAAATGTATGCTAAATAGGGAATAAAAAGCTTTCATAATCAATAGCTATTGGATAAAATAGAAATAATTGTTAAGAATTTTCCTACCAAAAATTCAGCAGGCCCAGAACAGGAGTCCCACCAAATTTTCTTGAATAGTTCATCCTTATATTATGAAAATTCATCTTGGTTTTAGAATAGTGGAACAACTCTCTCTACAAGGCAAGTGTAACTATGACAAACAAATCAGATAAAGAAGAATATAGATGCAAAAAAATACTCACTATACAAAAATATTAGCAGATCAAATTCAAAATTATTTAAAAAGATAAAATATCACAACTAAGTTGGATATTCAAGAATTAAGTATTAGAAAATTTTTTAAATGTTAATTCACCATATTAACAGATCAAATGAGAAAATAAATATATAGTCCTTCCAATAAATGCAAAAG
Organism: Equus quagga; assembly: GCF_021613505.1. Taxonomy (NCBI): domain Eukaryota; kingdom Metazoa; phylum Chordata; class Mammalia; order Perissodactyla; family Equidae; genus Equus; species Equus quagga. The sequence goes on along the minus strand of NC_060275.1, from coordinate 12,730,823 downwards.
TATCATTTGATAAAATCTAAAATCCACGTATGGTTTTAAAAGAAACTTAGTAAATTAGAAATAGAAGAAAACAACCATAATTTGATAAAGAATTTCTATAAAAGTTCTAGAGCAAATAGCCTAAATTAGGACAAATTAGAAGCATTATTTTTAAAATCAAGTACAAGAAAACAGTGACCTTTATCACCTTAGAAGCAATGTACGTGCCAGTACAATTCAATGAGAAAAGGAAAAAGGAGAAATAGAGTTCCTAGGATTGGGAAGGAGGCACATTCTGTCATTTTTATGGCAAATGTAACGTATATTGTAATAAATCTACAAAAAGTACAAAAGAACAAAAGGTCATAGATGGCCAGGCACATCTGAAAAAGATGAGTGCAAAGAGCATAATTTCCTTACCAGACATCAGGACATATTAAGGAGTAATCGTAACAAAAATCGTATTATTTAGGGAGGGTTGGACAACATGAAAAATGGAATAGGATCAATAGTCAAAAAACTGTTCCAATATATAGAATTTTGGTATATATCAAAAGTGGTATGTCATTAATTTAGAAGAGGAGAATCTATTCAGTAACTAGAGATGGAAAAAATAGTTATTCATAGTGGATAATATAACCAAATTCCTACTTCACACTATGTACAAAAATAAACTCCAGACATATTCAAAAATGAAAAGTTTTAGTAGACAACAGAGAAATATATTTTAGTCTTAGATAAATAGTCTTTTAGTCCTTTGGGTAGAGAAAGACTTTTAAACAAGACGCAAAAAGTGTTGACCATGTATAAAACTATACATGTGTATAACTATATAAAATTGAGAAACTTTGCTTATTGAAAGACATTTTAAAGAAAGTCAAAAAGCAATTATAAATAGAAGGATGTCTGTGATATAGAAACAACAAATTCACGCAAAAAGAATTCCTACAAGTGAATTTTTTAAAAGCTCAGAATTCAATAGAAAAATAAGAAATTTATGAATAAATATCTCACAAAAAGGAAACAAACTTCACTTCTAAACATGTGAAAAGATGCTGAAGATTATTAATGATCAGGGAAATGCAAATCTGAACAATACTGATGTACCTTTTGTATCCCTTTGACGGACAAATGATTGAAGTCTGAACATCAAGTGGCGGAGGGCGTGTGCAGACACTTGGTTTCCCTTCCGCTGACTGTGGAAGCACACATAGGTGCAACCACTTTGGAAAATCATTTGGCTTTGTTTCTTAGAGTTGGACATTCAAATATCTTATTACGAGGAATTCCCTATCAAGTTGTTTAATCAAATACAATGTGGACAACATAGAAAATAATAGTAATAGCAACACTACTCACAATAACAAAAAGCTAGAAACACCCGTAATGCTCACCAAAAGGAGAAGTGATGAAAAAACTGTTGTATATTCATACATTGGACTATTATACAAAATCATTGACCACAAAGTAATATGCGACAACGTGGATGAATCTTAGCAGCCTAATGGTAAAGTAGAAAAAATAAATTTTAACAAGTAATAGCATGATACATTTTATTAAATATAAAAACAAAATAAAATGTATAACATTGTGGGGGTATTTTTTATATTTAGAGATACACGTTGAAATAATAATTATATATTTTAAAAGCAAATGAATGATTGACATGGAATTCAGGAGGATGCTCGCTTCTGAAAGTGGGTAGATAGCGTGAGGGGCATTTGCACGGACACATCGAGATTATTTTCAAGCTTCTGTCTCTTGTTTGCAATGGTGAGCATGTGACTGCTTATTACATTGTTAATGAGTAACTAAATATTGAGTAAACTGAAAAAAAAAGGCCTCGCTTGGATCAATGTTGAAAGTGTGCTATGATTCAATGATTATGATTAATCAAATTTTGTACACATGAAACATTTTTTCAAATAAAATAAAAACTAAGATAACAATAAGAAAACCATCGTGAAGTTTAAATGTGATTACATGTGGAAAGCACTGGCATGGGGCGAGCCCTCAATATTTTTTATGTATTTTGTTAACATTTTTGTGATCTCTTTCTTAATTGTGTGACTTCACAAGAACAATTTGCTTTGGCCTTAGTGTTCTTTACATGCTTTCATTCTGTATAGTCTTGAAAGAAATGTGCAATGCATTAGTCAGCATACAGTTATATATATAAGTGGATGAAATTATTGTATTAATATAATTTAAACTGTACAGCAAGAAACTTCTCCTACAGTTACTGCATTCTGATTTAACAAAGTCACTGGATATGATTTATAACAACTTAGTGTTTATCCTCCTTGGGAACAAGTGGGAGAGGGCATGGTTGGAGGAAGGGCTCTTAATTCTTCTTCATGTATACTAATGATAATGTTGGACAATTACAAGTTATTGTTAATGAAGAATCCAATTTATAAGTCTACAGTTGTAAACAGCATATATATATATTTAATTTAGATCGTCTTGAGGAACTTGTGAGTTTGGCATAAACTATATAAGGAAAAGAGATACAGAGAATTGAGTTGTTGCTAAATGACACATAACCAATTCAGGGAAATGCGGTTAGAATTCAGATCTTCTTCCTAGTTTCCTATACTTTCTGCACTATGAATGAAAAAGTAAGATGCCTGTAGCAATACACAGGAATGTTCTGGGATATATGGTCTGAGGCAATTATATTTCGCATTCTTTTGATACACCCCGTTGTTTGGAATAAAAGACAGGTCTGCTTTATAGCATTATTTTTAAATATTTGTATATGTAAAATGCATATCAAGATAGCAATTCAGCTTTGTATCTACCCTGTGTTAGCACAAAAGTCAGGATATAAAAATAAATTACATGAATAAATCTGTTCCATTTAGACAGAATCACCTCCAAAACGTACCACTTCGAAAATCACACAAGAGAAATATGGGATACTCAAGACATGAGTACTCAAAATATTAACTTTTAACAAAGACAAAATATGAGTGATAATGGTGTCCACATTCGGTATATTCTAGTATTGCTTAGAGGTGAGGCTAAATTAATCATGATAATTAGCTTTAAATTCTCAAAAGTTCCCATTGCCATTTCTTTAGCTCTTAACATTAATATTTTATATGCATTTCATATTGGGAAATTCTGTCAGAGAAACTGTTACTATGAAAAATATTTTTTTTACTTTGAAAATTAACTTATATAGTGAGTAATGTGAAGACCACTATTTTAATTTTTCTTCATAATTACTTCTTAAATTTTAAATTACCTTTAAATTGCTATTGAACAGCTAAGGGATGAGAATAACTGCTCATAATGGGCCATGGATCTCTCAGAAGGGAAATTTTGAGGCTTGGAAGATAATACTAGAGGAAGTTAGTAATTATAAAACAATTCGTGAAAAACATTTCATACTGTATTAAGACTGTGTACATACTTTTGCGTTCTAGGGGTAGATGACAAAAACGTATTTAGGCAACAAACCTTTTGCGCATTTGTGCCACATATTTTTTTAAAAAAACAGCTTTGAGTACAAACTTCAAGAACTTTTATAGGAAACTTCCTTACCTCAAATGTATTTTCCAGAAACAAACTTAAATAAACCACTAAAAAAGAACAAACATATGAAAAAAATCTCATATCTCTACAGTGCACATATGGTCTTATCATTAACCATAAGAAAAACGTGGATTCCCCAAAGGGAAATAAAATAATGGTAGTAGTGAGGAAGGAACATTACTGCCTGAGTAACGACAGAATCTCTGGAAAAGTTCTCAGGTGTCCACAGCTACCCAATTACCTTCACGGTAGAAGAATCAGAGTTTTTCTTTAAATTAAGGGAGTTTTCCTTAAAATGCAAATATCCTTCATACCTTGTTTATCCTTTTTCCTTATCAATGATTTACAATGTATGGTGAAAGCATTCTAGATATGTCATTAAGAATGAATTTTTGTGAGGAAACTTACGAAGATAATGGATCCTAGAAAGTGGAGATTATTTGGGCAACTTTTACTTATTCACCAGTGTTGATAAAAAGTTGTGCCCATGGACAAAGTTTTTTTGGCAGAGCCAGCAAGCTGTCTAATACAAAATAATGTCCCCTCATTCATAGTGGGTGGCTGTTTCCAGAAGGCTGTCCAGTTGTCCAGTCAGGGATCAGATTTCATAATCATCTCACATGACTCAGGCTGCGCTCAGACTGGAGAGTGTAAGACACAGCTGTGTCTTCTCCACTCTCCGTGCCAAATCTGCCAGCTACACGTAAAGACAGTTTCCAAGGGAAGGTGGAACCCCATGTGGAAAGAACCTGTGTGGCTCAAATACTATATGGGGGAAAGCTGCCTGTCTACAGAGAACATCTGCTTTGGGTCTTTCTATGAAGAAAACAACAAATTTTATGGCATTACAATGCTGAAATTTGATGGAGAGGTGTTTTTTAAAGCTGCTAGTTTTAGACAAATTAATATAGACTCTATTTTACATTCAATGCAGATTGTGAATGTGGGAGGTTATAGCCATTGAATATCTTCAATTGGCTTTTGGACAGGCAATAATTGTGTGCTCCTGTAAAGGCTAACTATATTCCTCAGATTTCTCCATAGCTGGGTCTCTCTAACACAGGCCGTCTTCACTCTCCAACCACCCTGCAGGCTTCACGGACTTCTGGGGAGCTGACTTGGGTCTTTAACCTACTTTAATGTTCCATTCTTTTCTTTTAGATATATTCATCAACTTACATTTTTACTTATATTTGTATAATTTCAGGCTTTAATATATTTATATGTTTAACAACCTAATCAAAATTTCAAAACTAAATAAGAAATCATATGCTAACAAGTTAACCAGTAAAATCAACAACTGAAATAAGAATTCACTCCAGAAAAAGTTCATTCTCTGGATTAGCCTGACAAAGCATTCAAATGGTTAAATTTAGGAGGCCCAAAGAGATATATGAAGGAACAGAATACCTTAAAAATGAATAAAGATCCTGTGAAGGAATGAGGCAATGAAACAAAACCAAGTAAAAGTGAAGAGAGAAAGTCCAAGATAAAAGAAAGAATTGTACAAGAAACAATATGGTAAGTTGGTAAGTGAAATTAACTCTTTAATTTAAAATAATTTTTCATTGTATTTTTTATGGTTAGGGAAAGTAAAACAAAATTCTGGACCACAAGAACAAGATGCCTAGCTAATCGAAGTAAAAAGAGAATGTTAAGTCGGGGTAGATTGTTTTGTAGGAGAAAAAAACTGAATAGAAAAAAATCACTAGACATTTATATTACAAAAACAATCTAGAGATTTCAAAACAGCCGGAGATATTAATAGCAATATAGAAAAATCATTGGAAAATATCGTTAGGCATTCACCTGACAAATACAATATAGAAATGCTAAAGAGGAGCAGTGGGTAAATAACGGGCAATATACAAACAAGTGGAAGAAGAAAAGAAAAAATCAAGCAAAAAAGTTAAAATATACCTGTGAATGATAAATTTAAGATATATTTTCAAACTAGATTAAAAAAATTCCCAGTATATGTATTCTGGTTATTAACAGCACTCTCTATCCATTAGAGTGTACTATATTATAGTAACCAAAATAGAGGAATGAGAAATATATGTAATTAAATGTCATGAAAATACTTTCTAAAAGAACCACAAGGACATTACTACTATCAGAAAATATTGTATTTTTCATATAAATTATGAATATTACTATTTTTGGTTGAATAACTCTTTATTATGAGTGATTCCTTCTTTATCCAATTTGATGCTTTTTATTTGAAACAATAACAGAAGCAAATATGCAAAGCAAAATCTTACATATACAAAGTAAATTGACAATTTTATAACTTTTGCAGATATTTTAAATATAGTTTCATAAGAAACAGATCTTCCAGAAAAAAATAAGGTTTGCTGTTACAATAAAAATATTCAGATTTAAATAATAAATATTATTGAGCCCAATGAATAGAGAACATATTTTTTAAAAATCAACAAAATTAATATGCATTTTAGTTTTTAAAGACATATCTTTATTAATTGGCAATATAAGTTCTCAGAAAGATTTCAACAGAATTCAAAAAGTTAATATGATACAGAACACACCCTTTTATAACAATTAATTTTGAAATTAAAAAATCTTAAAAAATGTAAATGTTCTTCTAAAACTCTTGAGTTAAATAAAAACAATCACATAATATTTTAAACAATGAAAATAGTAAATGGCAAAAATTTGAAGAATGCAATTGAAGTCTTATATTGAACTATATTTACAGCTGAGAACATATTTATTTAAAATGAGTAAGATTGAAAATAAATGTTAGAAGTTCAAGTTAAGATAACTGAAAATGTATATTAAGTACAAAGAAAGTATGAAAAAGGAATAATGTCTTCAAGAAAAACAGAACATAAAAAGGACCTGACTGACAAAACCAAATACTGCTTTTGGGAAAAAAGTACCAATAAAATAGACTCCGCCGAGACAAGGATCATTAGAAAAGAAAGGACAAAGGACTAATTAGCAATACTAAAATGAAAGGGGAGACATAACCCCAAGTAGAAATTTTATAAATCATGAAAGAAGAGTGTGTGCGATGCTGTCACAATGTATTCAAATGCTCATATGAACTTTCCGAACTTACTCCAAATTTTCACCGTGCTTCTTTCAGGATAATGTATGCATTGATTTTATTTTTAACATATCTACGTCTAATAAATCACTTTTACTATTAGGAAAATTTAAATGTTCAGTCGAGGAAATCTCAAAACAACAATTCCTTTAAAAATATAATAAAAAATAAAATATCTCAAGAAAAGATTCTATGGTCCAATGAATGTGGTTATTTTTATCTTTTGTCATTCTTTACTATAATAATGTAGAAATCCAGTTACTGAAGTTATAAACCCTTATAAATCATTTATATTCTCTTTTATTCAACTGTAATCATGTGCAAAGAAAACAAGGGAGAATCTTTTTATTCCATTCCACAGTGTGATTAAATTACACTTATTAAAATTTTAAAAGTGACAAATAATATAGCTCCTTTCTCAAGAGCTTATGCCATAGTCCCATCACAGAGTAGAATAGATATAAATCATGGAGCTGTTAAAAAAAATTATATATATTCAATTTTAGTGAGAACACTCATGCTCAATATTCAGGATAAGACTGCTGTAACATTTCCAGCGTTTATTTTGTTTTAGTAGGCATTAATATTAAAAAGGTAACTAATACTTTTTTTAAAATTCAATATTCTTGCATCCACTCTAGGATTTTGAAATTGAGTTAGTTGTCTTGGTATAAAGAAAAATACTTTTCTTTATCTATAAAGGAGTTTGCTTTATTGCCTGAATGATGAGAAAAGGAGAAAGTACGGCTTGAAGTCCTATATTGATGTGAAATAGAAGAGATCAGTGTCTACCTGTTCCAGAGGTAATATCCTGCATATTTTTGTGACCAGATCAAATGTAGTCCTGATTAAGAAGTTTCTAATTTCTGTAACTCCAATTGTAAGTCAATATCGCTGAGTCCAGGAAATGGATCAGAACATACCCCTACTGAGTAAAGCTCCCTTGCGCAGGTGCTTCTTCAATTATTGTCTGAGTTTCTCAGGAGGAAGGAAGAAGTTGCTGTTAGTTTTAAATCCAAAATTAGTTATGGTTGTTGTTCTATACCTTAATAAAAACCTGATCTTCCTGTGCCTAACTCACCTTATTACTTTTATTTTCCCAAACGTTGGACCAACAAACTAGACCTAATCCTTCCATGACACACGCTCATTAATCTGCACTTCTTCTTCATAATATTTACCAAAGTTGTATTGATATGGTCCATTCTGCAATTTGTTTAAAATTGGTCTTCATACCTAGTCTCCAAGGTTCATAAGGGCGGAAACTGTCAGTTTTGCCTGCATTGCACCTTCAGTACCTAGTAGAGTGTTTCGTGTTGATGACAAATGACTACTATTTTTTTAAATTTAATTTTAGCATACCTTTTAGGTGCCCTGCACCCCATATTTCTTCTCAGGTAATATATACAACAACAGCAATATTGGAAGAGTTATTACTGTCTCCATTGTTTTAATAAAGAAAGAAATTGAAGCTCAGAGAGATTAATTAACAAGGTCTCACTGCAAGTGACAAAGCCAATATTTCAGCCATTTTGGCTGCTTCTCAAGCTTGGACTCATCCCACTAAAATTTTAATCTATACCTAGGCCTCTAAGGCCTGGCAAGTGCTACTGCATAGTAGCTGCTCAGGAAATAAGGACAGGATGGCGGTGGGGTCAATAGCCTAGTTTCGAGCAAACGAAACTAGGAGTTAAGTCCCAATCCTACTGCCTTCCTGCTGTAAGACTTCAAGTAAGGTCATCACTTCCTGAGCTTTGACATCTGCATCTGGGAATGAGATGCATTAATGAGGACAATAATTACCTTGTAGGGCTTTGGGGAAAAATAAATGAGTTTCTTTATAAGATAACATTTAATTCTACTTATTAAATGTCAGTCCTATTGTATATTTTTTATATGTAGAGTCTGATTTAATCATTGCGTGAATCCTATAAACTATGAGGAATGGACTATTTATTCTCCCAGATTTAATGATAAGGAAACAGACATGGAGAGATTAAATGTCCTGCCCAAAATCATGGGTCTTGTAATTAGCGGGTAAGTTTCTTAACAATGATTGCATGTTCAATAAAATTTAGCTATTATTTGTTAAAGGAAAAGATGACAAAATAAGTGAATAGATTTAATATCATGGCCTCATGCCCTCCAAGAACTAACAATCTTACTGGAAACTCTCTAGGAAAATAAATGGTACAATGAGAAAGCAATTGGAAGCTCATTTCACACTATAATGAGCTTACATATTTCTCCTGAGTGCTCCAACTTCCCCACTTACCATCAAATGCAACAGGTCTTTTTCTAACTATTTTTTTCTCTAACAGCATAAGTGCTAATTTGTAACAAAGTTTTAGGAAAAGGAATACATAATAAAAATTTCTGATGATTATAATGAAGGCAGTGACCCTCAATTACTCTCTAAGAAGAGGATACTTTTCACAGCTCTACAGCTCACCCTTGAAGATACGTAGTGTTTTGCTTCTCTGTTGTGGTGAGTACTAGACGAAGAGTATGGCAAATTACTGGGATGTTATATGGTATTTTTCATCAGCACAAAATCTATTTTTCGAAAGACAGAGATCCTTTAATCAGTATTATTTTACTCACATAGGCAACAGCACAAGAACATTTTGGCTAAACTTTTTATAAAAGCAAAAGTGAAAATGGAAGACTGGAAATTCCTATAAAGCACTGTTTAAATTGTGCAGCAATTTCCAGTTCCATTGTAGTAAAAAGTACATAAGGAACAGAGATGTCAGAGAACGGAATCTGAGTTTCCAAATAGCAGTTTTAAATTTCAACAGTTGGAAAGTAAAAGACTCCAGAAATGATTCCGAATAGTCCTAATGGGAGTCTTGATCCAGGAGATACAATACCTATGGGCACAATTGTCATAGATCACAGAAACAGAGGGAGCAGAGGACATGGGAAGACATCACGCTGTGTCTTACAGGCAAGAGCAGAGGCAATCCATGGAAAGGGATAGACCTCTAGACTTTATCTGAGGGCTGGCTGACTCCTCTCATGCCTGCAGATTTCCTTTATTTCCCCACTTGGAACATATTGTCTAAGAATTTAGTTTCCTGTAGAGGACAACCTGAGACCAAACCCCTGCCCCAAGCTCTCCCATAGACAATTTAGAGCTTTGCAACCGGCAATTTGAATAAGCAAAAGTAAAACAGATGTAACTCCTTCATGACCGTATCTTTGATCTCATCACGGAGTAAAGAGTCTGTGATAAAAAATAATGTAAAGATCGTCTTGTTATTCTGAGAAAAGTGAGGTAAAAACTTCAATGCCGATAATATGATAATCACCATCTTAAGCTCCAGAGGAAGCAGATGAGGTTATCTGAGAGGTATAGCCATCTTACACAGTTTCTGGAAAAGAAAAAACTGGACAAACACATAACACATAGTCATCCACAGGAAGGAGGACAGTGGGAAGGAACGGAAGCTTTTCAAATGTACATTTCATGTGGTTATTAACAGACATTACATTAAAACCTAAACAAAGCCTGAGAGCTTCTGGGTAGAGCAAAAGACGTTCAACTGGAATACCAGTAATTCTGAGTAATATCTTTTAAACTGTTTATTTTATTCCTTAAGGAGCCTACTTTCAGTGACTCTGTTAATCAATTTTTCAACTGAGCACAATTGTGATAAGTTAAGAGCTTTCATAATTCTAGACAAGGGATCATGTGACTATATCTTCTCTCTCTCTCTCAATCTCTCTCTCTCTTTTCTTCATTTCTTTTTAATATTCTTGAAGGCAAGATACTATTTCTCCTACTTTATCTTTTCATATCCCCAATTGCTTAGCAACTAAATAAATGGTGGCTGACTAGAAGGAAATGACGTATTCTTGAATAAGTAAAAATATCTTTGAATCCATCTGTTATAACTACAAGTTAGTAGTGTGTGTATGATTTGACTTTACAATCATTTGTATTTAAAACTGTAATTTCAAGGACCCTTATTTGATGGCAGACTCTCAATTATCCATGCTCAGCTCACTGAAGAGTAACTAGGCACCAACAAATGAAAAAGATAAATACTCCCAATTTCTATAAGCTCCTAGTTTCAATAGTTCTCCATTCTAACTTTCAGGAAGAGTTGCAATAATAAATAACTTTCAAATGTGTTTGTTATACATCTGCTTTGTTTCCAGGTCCATATTTTTACGGAAATGTTAACAAACAGTGAAATGACCAGAAAGTGGGTAATCGCATGCATGAAGAGAAAAGAAAGAAGAGAAAGGTGTCATGAAATCTCTAATATTGTCCTCTCAGATGGCTGTGACTATACTAGGAAAGGTAATATGCTTCATTTCTGCTGACAATCTTTCTACCTGGAATGAGTAGAACTTAAGTTTAGAAATTTTTCCTTGGTGATTGGAAACGAGATCAGCTCCTATGCAATCTATTTCTTACAGCTCTCTGGCTTTTCATGCAGGGAAAGTGGAAGGCAAATCTTACTGAGAGGCCCTCCTGCCACCAGAATCTATAATTGTATTAGAAGAAAAATAGAAACTACAAAAGGAATGCACAAAAAACCCCGTGAATCACAAACTCTTTGACCTGGAGACAGTGACAGATCAATGTTGTCCAGTGGTTATCAAATTCTTATGTTTTTAAAAGCAGAAGTCTTTTTTTTTTTGGACGTGGATCAATGCCAGTCAGTGAAATAGACTTTTGTGAAACTTCCCTGGTTGAAGCCATGCTTAGAGTCTCTTCGTCAACGGCCCCCTCCTCCATGGTGGCCTCTGATTCTCCTCTACGAGACCCTGAGACTTCACAGAAGAAAGTTCAATGACACGGATGCTTTAATTGTATAGAAGAAGCCAAAGTACGGAGAACTTAAATACCTTTCTCAAGACGCAAAAATAGGATCATAATCCAAAAAGACCTAGAATCTGGGTCTTCTCATTCGTTGGTTTATCCTCTTTCCACTGATCTACCAGGCCCCATGGAAAGACCTGGTTGTTTGAGCTTTCCCACGTCCATCACCAGGAAGAATGGAAAATCCTTCCTTTGTTCTTCCATTCTATCTATATCCTATCATAGCCCCCATAATCTATTATTTATTCACTTACCCATGTTTCTTCTAAAAGGACAAAGCTTTTTGAGAAGGATTCAGGCTTTTTCACCTTTGTATCCACACCAGGGGGCACAGTGCCTGCCCCCATATGCTCAATCTTACAACTTTCTTCCCTGCTATCTGCCCTATCTTGACCTAAATGAGAGATAATGCACATAGCTCAAACTTTGTAACATTTAACTTGAGACCTTTTCATGGGAGAATACTTGTTTAGCCATTCTAAGCTGGATATAAATTATGTGTTACGAACTTAAGGCTATTATAATTTTCTCAGAGCTATTATAATTTCTATTTGAGCCAAAGATTAAAAATAGCTTGTATTGTAAGCTATTAAGTGTTTTAAACAAATTTTAATAATGTCACAAAGTAGGTCTGTGAGAAAGAAAGAAAAAAGAGAATAAAGTTTGATAGTTCAAAGATCTTACCTAATAGTTACATCTTTTCTGGTCTTACAGGAAACACAATCTCATTATTAAACAAAAAGGAGTTTGCTAGTTCTTACAAAGTAAAGCAAACGCTAACTGGCATTACTGTGTTGTAGGATACCCTAGGACCCCAATATAAACTGCTGAGCTATAGGAGATAATGTCACCCCTTGTTGAAAACACATTTCCCGCAGTGTAAATTCTAAACTCCATAAGATGGTTTAGATGTTCTTACATTGTCTGACTCATGGCTATTTCTTTAACAGCGTCTCTCTCCACTGGCCCTGTCTTCTACTCACTGGCCTGATTCTACACTGCTTTCCAGCCACACTCTGCTTAATTTAGGTCCTAAATCGTGCTGTGCTCTCTCTGGCTGCCTACCTGTGGTACACACTGACTAGAGCTCTCCCCATCCCATCACTCCTACTCATTTTCCACTCTCCCCCGTGTTTGCCTAGGCGGCACTCTCTTCTTGAAACTAGGTCTACTTTCATGCTTCTCCCTATGTAAATCTATTGTAACACTTGCTTCCAGATTTTTGTAATAATCACACTGCTTCTAATGAGATATTTGACCGCTCCCACTAGACCATAGAGCACGGTGATAGGGATTTTATTTATTTTGTGTGATGACTCTGCTGGTTTTCTCTTGCTGTTCTAACATATTATCACAAATTTAGTTGCATATAAATTTATTATTTTACACTTCTGTAGGTTAGAAATCTGACAAGAAACTCACTGGGCTGAAATCAAGGTGTCCGCAGCATGCATTCCTTTCTGGAGGTTCCAGGTGAGAATCTGTTTCCTTGCCTTTCTCGGTATCCAGTGGCCAACCACATTCCCTGGTACATGATCCCTTCCTCCATATTCAAAGCCAGAAATGTTGGGCCAAGTCCTTCTTCCTTCTCTGCATCTCTCCCTGATCTCTGCTGGGAATGATTGTCCACTTTTAAAGATTCATGTGATTAGATTAGACTCATTTGGATAATCCAGCATAATGTTTCTGTCTGAAGGTTTATACTTTTAATCACATCTACAAAGTCCCTTTTGCTATGCGAGGTAATATATTTACAGGTTCTGGGAATTAGGATGAGGATGGCTTTGGAGAGTCATTGTTCTGCCTACAACAGTGATGTAGTCTACAGTCAGTGAACTTGGTTCATGTTTTGTGTTTTCGCTTTCACAGTAGTTTATAAAGAAAGTTTATAGGGGTTGGCCCGGTGGCGCAGTGGTTAAGTTCACACGGTCCACTTCTTGGCAGCCCAGGGTTTCGCCGGTTCGGATCCCAGGTGCAGACATGGCACCACTTGGCACGCCATGCTGTGATAGGCATCCCACATATAAAGTAGAGGAAGATGGGCACGATGTTAGCTCAGGGCCAGGCTTCCTTAGCAAAAAGAGGAGGACTGGCAGTAGTTAACTCAGGGCTAATCCTCCAAAAAAAAAAAAGAAAGTTTATAAATTGATAATTGGGAATACGCCACAAAAATTTAATGCCAGTATTTTCATTTGTGTTTAATGTTTTTGTCCTAGGTTCGTTTCAAGATGTTACAGTAACAATGTACAAAGTTTTCTCCATAGTTCATATAGAAGAAGTAAGGGGAGAAGTGAGCTATGACAGGACCCATAACAGAAGATATATGACTGCGCGTGACCATCGCCATGACTGCAGACATGTAGTTCAGAGACCCTAAATGCAGATATTGTACCAGGTTATAAGTAAAATGTAAAATCCAGAAAGAATAATTCGTCTTTACACTTTTTAAAGTATTTTAATGTAATTTCAAGGATGGCTTATTAAATCAGTCTATCAAAATAATAAAAGAATCTTTAAAAACAAGATAAACTTTTTAAAAAACAAAAATGCAATAATAATTATAGAAATGATAACTCAAATGATGGTTCATCATGTTCAATTCCAAAAGGATCAAGTAGATATAAAGCAAACTATTATAATTATTTCTATTAAAGCCACTATCACCTATTTAGTTTATAAAATATTATTATCATCACATAATATGAATGATGCTCATTAGAATTTTAGATTTGGTCTTTATGCTGGTAAAAGATCTATCAACATAAGGATTTATTACCAGTTTTAGTTTTAAACTTATTTATGCCTTTAAAAGTTCTTGAGAATAATTAGTTCTCTGTGACGTTCTGTAAATCTCTTGTTTGGATGTACTCTTACGTGTTCTCTTATCTACATGATTGAGTCTCAACTATTATCATTCAAATGCTAAAAGTTATTTTTATATGCATTGTACATGGGTAATGTTGCATTCATTTTTTTAAAAATGTTCATGACTATTTCACCTGGCTATTCTCTTTATCTAATTGAAACTCATCATAGTTAAATAAGCAAAGAAACATTATAGCCCATAGTGCCTAATGAAATGCAAACTTTATTTATCCATTCTAAGAAACAAAGATAAATGAAAATTTTGGTTAAATTTTTCCAGGGCAAGAATTCTCTCTCTTAGTATATTTGAGTCTTAAAAGAACATGCAAATTAATATTTTTTTGCAAAAATCTTAACTACTCTACCACCACACAATTCTATCCTGAAAACAGTAGTTACCGTTATTGATCATACAGTGTACTGACATAATGGTTACCTTTTATAAACAAATTAACTGGCAAGAGAGGTGGTTGATGCTGTTATTAGAGTGAAGGTTTAAAGTGTTATCAGCTGTGTCAAAGTTGTTCCCTTTTTAGGTTAGTAGCTAGAATCTGACTAATTTTTAACATACGCCATATTGCAGGTGGTTTAGAATCTCTTCAAAACACTGTGTGACAGATTTCTTGATTGTGATATTTCACATTTTCCCTGATGCGTGGTACACAAGCAAATTCAAACCCCATCTATTTATTAACAGCACAGAGCTGTCAGAGACCATTTCAAGCCTTACTTAACTCTATTATTAACTTGTTCAGCCCTCTCATTCGCTCTAGGCAGCATAAACGTAAGCATTTGCACGTTTGCGTCCTACCTTCCTCGTACAGCAGGGATATCAAATGTTCCAATAGCTGGGTTTTGCCAACTCAAAGAGCATCTCATGCAAAATTATTTTGAAAAATTAGATCAGGTCTCTGTAGAGTCGTTTTCTGAATGTTGAGTTTCTTACATTTAATACTAGTGATCCATCATAAAACATTTTTATTACACTGCAAAATTTTCTTTTTTAAATCTCGTTTGGTATTTCCTGTTGTAGTACTTTGAAAGGAATTTACCACCTAGGCATGTTTCCCAGAACTTGGGCTGAAGCTAAGATTATCAGTTTCAAGTTGTGACCTATCTTGCAAGTCCAGAAATTACAATGTGCTATATCATTTTACTCTGGGATTTGGATCATTAACCTTACGAACATTAATATCTCTTGGAGTCCTTGTAGATTTAGCTTCCCTGTGGTGTTTCAGTTGTTGTGTGTTGAGACCAGGAGGGAGAAAATGTTGGTTTATATAACCCTTTAACTTTCTTATCTTTCAGATTCATCTCTGCATAAGCAAGGGATTGAAAAGCATGTTGTCTAAAGCTCCTTTCATTTGTAAAATACAAAGTTTCCATAATCCAGTAGACTGCAACATTGTTAGCTCTGTCCATGATCCATAGCAACTTTATGTTTCTCAATTATGCAAGCAATTATTTAGTATTTTCCTTAATGTGTGTCAGCCATTTGTTTACCAGATGCTCAATTCAACAAAAGTTCTTTTCTCGTCTTCATAAACCCAAGCAATGAAAACATATATTAGACATTTCAAATATCTAACATTGATATTTAACCAATGGATGTTGAATGAATTAATGTGAAAAGTTGGCATATGTTTACTGGAGGTAGGCAAAGGGGTTGGGAAGAGCAATCCACTCCTGCCCATACTGTCCTCTTACTTCTGCAGCCCAGGAATCAAGGGCTAATCCTATTTGGTTATATCGAGGAAGTCAGGAAGATGGACTCTTCAAACTGACTCCAGGAATAAATCAAGAAGCAAACTTTGACCTCACCTCCTACTCACAGAGAAAAGTGTGGTTAAACATAAACTTACTCCCATCCCCACACAACCCTCTACTCTGGGTTGTATCCCTACCTGTCTTTTCTTCATTTCTCTAGTAACAGACAGGATTAAGTGATTTCCCTGTCCCGACCACCTTACTCTGCAAGGCTAATTTGTCTACTTTCTCTCTGATCTGATACTTTCTTCATTTATGCTTCTGATCCCCGTATCTTTGACTTCTCCCTTTATGCTGTTGTTTCCCCTACCTATAAGATATATTAAATTTTTTCCAATTAAAAGAAAAAAAAAGTAAAACAAAAATGAAGAAAATTCTACAGCTGATTAACAACGTAGTCACTTTCCTTGTATAGTCAGTCATTAACTATAGTCACTTTTCCACGTGCTAAGCAAACTCTCTCCACTCTAATTCCAACATAATATCCGTCCTCTACTGCTCTAGAAAACATTTTCCCTTATAGTAATCAGTGACCTCTTACCTTCCAGATTAAATGGTTTTTAGCCTATTTAATTAACCTGAGTGTCTGGTTTTTGAATACCAAATTTCTTAAATTTTTCACCTTATTTTCTCTTTACTTTCATTCTATCCAGAATTTTCTGCTGTTTTCTAAATAGGCAATAGCTTTGTCCTGATGTTATATGAGATGGTACATGTAAAAACATTGCCATCGTATTTGAAAAATAATACTTTTTCAATAAATGTACAGATTATTATGATTATTATTATTATTCTCCCTTCCTCTTAAATGTTGATATTAGAAGATTCTTTTATCAGTTGTTCTCTTCTCACCACAGAAATTTGCCTCAGGTGATTTCAAAGATAACGATATTCTTAATTTACAGGTACTATATCTCCATGCATTTTTTCTTCTTCTTCTAAATAACTCGCAACCCTTTCCCCTCCATTCCATCATTTCTATGTGTCAAACTCAGAAACATATCATGAATGCCCTGCCCTAGTATCATCGTTTCTGAAGTAGTTTTCTTCTCTTGAGTTTCTCCCACCTCCAATTCAAATAATCCTCTACACTGAGTGAGGGCAATCTTTTAAAAATCCTCCAGTAATTCTTTTATCATGTTTTGTTGGGTTAACATTTATTCAGTAACCATTCTCTGGCAAGCACTGTGGTTCGTACTCTTCATACATGCCTGCATCTCAAATGTAATCACACCATTTGTTTCTAGAGAGATCACTGCTTTTAATTTAGATGATGGAATTGAATGGTGACTTAGGGTCAATTGAGAGATTATTATAATCTCCTGAACAGATGTGATGAAGGCTTGATCTCAGGTGGTGTTAATGGGAATAAAAATAATAGATTCTATTGTTATTTCACATTTAGAATTAGCAGGACGTGGTGACTTCTAGAATGGCATCTAATTAATGGTTCAGTAATTGGGTGGGTGGTGTTACTATTAATCAGGACAAAAACACAGGGGGAGAAATAATAATGGAAGATAAACATGACAGTGAATACTGTTTTAGCCTCTGAAGTTTGAGATGCCTGTTGGCCATCTCCGTGGAGAGGTCTAAAGGGAAATAGGATATGGGATTTTCAACTTTAACAGAGGTAGCTGAACTGGTGATTCTGATTTGGGTATTAATGATAGATCGTGGAACACAAATATCAGCTGCAAATTTTTTGTGCTGAAGATAATCAAAAAACAACAAAAGCACTATTTTTAAAGAAAGTAATTCCAAATTCTGAGTGATGAGAATGTATTTATAGCTCTATAAATAATATTGCTTTGTTTCCAACAAAGGCGAAATATCATTAACCATCAATTACACTCACCTTCAGAGTTATCATAGCCAATGTTGACTCTTAGAATCCTTCGATTTCAATTCAAGTCATTTCCCAAAAAACAAACTATATTATTCAAATCTTATTTTAATGAAAACAAAATAAATTATTGAACATAGACCCAGAAAAACAAATATAAGAACAATTTCAGGAATTCAGAGCATCAGGGGAGTGGGAAACAGAATATGATGAAAAGTCTTGGTGAATTTTAATTCTTTCTTCTCCTTCCACAGATAGAGCCAAGGACTGGAACTGTCAGGAATCATGGTATTTACTGGTTTTGTTCCATAGTAGGGAGGGAGATGTTGCCTGAGAATATCCAGAGTTACATATGATGAGCTTCCATTTGGAAAACAAGCAGCTATTATAAACCACACTCATACTGGTATTTGAAGCTAACAGTACAATATGTTTCTCTCAGGAGAGTGCCATGATGTCAGGCAAAATGGTAAGCATGTTGCTGTTACTGCATCAGATTTACAGTGTTTACACTTGCTGCTCCTTCTGAAATTCAGTCCTCAGTATGTGGCTTATCAGCTTGAAGCAGGAAGCTGGTGAATATAGAGAATCGTTATTATTTTTTTGGTTGAAGATTCAACTTGGGCAGGAAGAGTTGTGATTAGAAGGTAAATTTTTTACTAGCGGAGCTCTTCTTAAAGATAAAACCACAGGGAGCTTCCAGCTTAGGAACCGTGCTACAGTTGTTTGTGTAAAGGGAGATCCAAAGATTCATCTACATTTCAGAGAAAAACTCAGAGAGCAATCTTGACTGTTTTACAGCTGGACCAACAGTCACGAGGAAATCTATGCTAAAAACCTAAACAGGTATAAGACTGGGAGGATATGGTGTTAGACGTTATTGGAGTCTGAGTAGAAATGGTAGAACACACATTTTTAGAATATGTTTAGTAAAAAGAGAAAAAGGTGCTTTTCCTTTCCTTGCATGATATCTCCACTTTCCTGTATCCTCAGACCTCCTCCAACAATGGTCTTGAGTGTTAGAATGAAAACAAGTCAGGGAACAAGGGACAACAGAGAAAGGATGTGCCCACTGCAGCATCTGAGAAGGCTCACGATTCCGAGGCAGCCAAGAGACACAAGTAGAGCCAGCAGTTGGAAGGTACAGGTTTCAATGTGAGCAGCTTTGCATTCCATTAAACTGCTAATAATATGAGCTAACTGCATGCTTAATATGTTTCAGATGTTGTAATAAGGGCTTTATGAACATCACCTCATTTAGTTTTTACTCCCAGTGAAGTAGGCAGTAGTATGTCTAACAAATGAGAAAACTCGGCTTATGAGGCTTTATGGACAACTTGCACGAGACCACACCCCAGGGAAAGGAATAGGATGAGAACCAGTGTTTTCCATTTTACTTTCAAGCCTCTGCTCCAGCATTCTGTTATACTGCTTACTAAAAGGCCCATGCCTCATCAGTCACTTCAAACAAAATTATGACACAGAAAACAAACCAACCCACCCAAACCACTTCGATGGACAACAACTGAGTAAGAAAGAAATGCCGTGAGACTCATAAGGGAATATCAAAAATAAGGAAAAGAAATATCAGGAATCTCAGGAAAGGGATGTAAAAGGACATAAATACTTTCTCCAAGATTGGACGTGGTCTTATGAAGAAGCAAAGGACTTGATCTTTCAGTCTATCAAGTTTCCCAGTAGTTGGAATGTGAGTCCTAATTTATTTCATTTTGACTCTTTGACAATATTGTTATCACAAAAAGCAAGGGGGCATAGAGTATGCCTAGAAGTTCTTTTCTAATAAAGCCTATGGTGGGTAAGGAATGCTTTTCTCTGGAAAGCCAATGACTTTTGTTCCATGTTTTCTAAGCATTGGTGCTCATCCACCTCCATGTTCACATTAGTGATTACCTGCTATACATGGTCTTGCCACCAAATAGTTGAAGCTGTCCGAATCTGCTGCTGCTCCTTTTGATCCCACATGGAATTATAAAGAGAATAGCCTTGTCCTAGGGGACAATTGAATGCTACATTAACCCAGTACCTTCTCCCAAAGAACTATTGACCAAGACTGTGAGGTACATTTCTTAAAGTTCCCACTTTACACAATCATTGGTATGTTCAACTGAGCAGATGAAAAAAGTGAAAATTATGACACAATACAAATGAGATTTCAAGATTTCTGGAAAAGACCATGAGTACTGAGTGTTTCGGCCAAAGAGGAATGGGATTTATTCAAGCACCATTCCTCGAGGGTACACTTCACCTTTTCAGCAACTCTGGAAACTAGAAGATCAACTGATTAGAAACATCACCTTAAGAACAAGTCTAAGGCAATACTTGAAGAGGCTTTTCAATTCAGGATTTCATAAAGTTAACAGAAAGAAGTATCTGAAGAAAAGATGATGCTTTACTACAAAATAATCTATACGTTAATAATTGAACCGTTATATTAAACCTGTCTGTACTCAACCATTTACAATCAGTATGTGGATAATGTATCTTAGAGAACAACAACTTCCTACTGTCCCTCTCCATTGTTTTTCCTTTACTTCAAAGTTAATTTTCAGGCCCTCTATCTACAACCTTTCCAAATAAAGCGTACATATAAGTAGTGGTCTATTGGTTAAGATCAGGCACTCTCACCACCAGCTCATTTCCTGATCATAGAAACAGACCACCTGACTATCTGTTGTCAGACTGTGGTTGCTGCTTGTTGCTGTGATGCTGAAAGCTATGCCACTGGCATTTCAAATACTAGCAGGGTCACCCATGGTGAACAGGTTTCAGTGGAGCTTCCAGCCTAGACGGACTAGGCAGAAGGACCTGACCACCCACTTCTGAAAAAGTTGACCATGAAAACCCTATGAATAGCAACAGAGCATTGTCTGATATAGTGCTGGAAGGTGAGAGGATGGTGCAAAAAGATGGGGCAGGGTTCCCCTCTGTTGTACACAGCGTGCTAGAAGTCGGAATCCACTCAACGAACTAATGACAAATATATATACGTGTGTGTGTGTGTATGTGTATGCATCTGTGTGTGTGTATATAATGATACCACTTTCATTTGCTTCTTCATAGAGCCATGTAAATAATAAAAATGTGACTTTCAATGGGATAGGCTGAAAAATGCTTGCCGTAACTATTCTGCTTTATGGTAGTACTAGTGGTCTTTTATAAATTTAGCTGAATTTTGTTGAGACAAGCATCATTTCTATGTTCAATGTTTTCCTGAAATATTCCTTTACTCCAAGTCAAACTTTTGCTTAATAGTTAACTCTTAATCTATAATATCAAATGTTAGCCTTAGCCAATGCAGTTACAGTAAAGACTTACTTTCTTGCCAAAGTTTTACTGCTTAATCTGGCAAGAAGTGCTTGTAAGGAGCTAGAAAATGTATGCTTTGAGAATCACCACTTCAAATAACATGCTCATGGGAAGTACTTATATTTTTTTAACTCCCCTAGGAAAGGTAAGCTGTACTTGAGAGTTATTACTGACATGATATCTTGCCTTGTTCTCCTTGAAAATTATAGTCCATATTAGAAATGTAAAACTGAAAAGGACCGACCTCTCTTCAGGCAAGAAGACTCCTTTTCTTTATATATTATCTTGATTGAGAATAGTTTATGCAGACAAATAAAGAATCCCTAGTTGTCTCCTTGAAGATTATACGTCTTGCTGGAAGGGGTTTCCTGGGTACAGTCTTACAAGCTGCAGTTACAGGCTCAGCCAGGAGTGCCTTCAGCAGTTACACGATCTTTTATATCTGGGTCATTGCCTCCAAACAACAGGCGGAGTTTATCCTGATTTTGTCATACTAAAAAATTATTAAAGAAAGAGAGACAAATAAAGGATGTCATATGAATTGTTCCATAAAATAATTTCATTTCTCAAAATAAGGATGACCACTCTCCCTACCAACCTACCCCAGTTAGCTCGGGTAGACCTGGCTAATGCCCATGGTCCTGGAATAATTAATAGTAGCACCCACTCTCACTCTCAAAATATATTTTGGGGGGGTGCTGGATAATATATCATAGGTTCACCTGCCCAACAGGGAAACAAAAGAGGATTCAGTTAATGAGAAAGAGGTAAAGAGCTCATTTTCTTTAGTTATCACTTAATAAGTGGACTAAATCACCTTCTGCAAAATGTTATTTTTTCCTAAGTTCATTCTAATAAAAATACATTCTAAGATGAAAAGAGATTACTTCTTTGTCCATTTTGCTTTCAGACCATGTTCCAGAAACTGAAAGAACATTTTTTTAAAAAAAAAAATGGAGAGTGTGCAAGAGAGATCCTGTTTTGTGCTTAGACTCCAGTCTCATTGCAATTGCTCTCAGAACAGATGTTGTCTTTATTCGAGATGCAGCAACGTTTCAGTCTTCTTCCAAGGAAAGCATTTCAGTTGTAAATGGTTTAAGAATAGAAATGGAAAATGATTCAGAGTAGACTAGAAAAGAAGCAGAATATAAGAACCTCACTCATTCCCCTGGTGATTTTATTTCTAGAAGGAAGATTCTGGAAAACTCCAGATATTGGGGCTCTGAAGTATCTCTCAGATGAAACCTCCAGGGACTTGGTGGGTTTGCAGCCTGCAAGAGCATAGCCTTTGAACGTATTTTACCCTAAATACCTGTAGAACAGCCTCGATATTTCTTGTGACTTTAGGGACTGGGGGAGAAAGAAAGTAATTCTACAATCTGAGGCCAGACAGGGAGGAGAATTCCCTGAAAGTGGAAGTTTTGTCTTTTTCGATAATTATCTGTTTCTCCATTGTTAGAAATTACAGGGAGGCTTTCTGCCGTATAAGGACGGGCATAAAAGTCTTTTTAAACAATGATAGCCATAAAGATTTTATGAGGAAAAAAAATGGCGAAAAGACTAGAATAGCAGCCAAGTTGTATGTGATTTGCTATGGCATAGAGTGTCCTTCCTCCGTCAGTTGAGTCTCCAGTCACTTTAAATTAGAGCTAAAGCAGACTGCTACACTCAAAATCCAGAGCTGAGATATCTCTTGGTGACACTAGACTTTATAAATTGAATTCATAATTAAGCTTAATCTTTTCATAGATGGTAAAATTCTCTCTCGCTAAATGTGCCTCATAATTCCTTTTTCTTGCCAATAGGTGATATTAGCCTGAGAGAAAATCCAAAACCTTCATCATTTCTGACAAGGGGAAACCACAGATTTTTTTTTTTTAGATGAACTTTCCAGGTCAGCAAAAGCTGTCTTTAAACACTCTAGATACAGCTTCTGAATCAGATAGAAACTTGTTTCTACTCTCCCATCATACCGACACACAAACTAAAAATGATCAGAATTTTTTTTTTTTATTTTATGGAAAGAATTGTAAATATAGAGTTTAAAGATATTTGTTTAAAATCTCTTTAATTTTCAAGTAGCAATTCCCGAAACGGTGATGAATGATTGTAGTGACTAGTGGTACTGATGGAAGCTAGAACCAAATTTTCCCATTAATGAATATCTTTTACTCATTAATACTGATAGCATTTGATTATCTCAAAGACTAGGACTAAGTCTCAAGGTCTGTGTAAGAGAGCGCACAATGTATTGCGAGATGGAAAGACGGATTATCATTTTGTCTTTAACTTTCACATTCCTCATTCATAGTAAGTACAGGTGCCATTAATGGTGGAAGACGTGTTACATAATCTAGAAGTCTTGTCAGGAACAAAGGCTATGAATGAGGCAATGAGTTGCAATAATTGTTCTTAATCTTATTAGTTATGGAATTTTGTCAATTAAATGATTCTTCTTATTTTTCAAGCTCTCGAAATAGATGAAGAGCTCCCTCTGTGTCAGTTTCTAGAAGCAAACAATTCCAATGAAAATGTTATTAATCAGATATATGAAAACAATCAAAACAACCACAATAATAGTAACACCGGCTACCATTTACTGAAGGCCTGATATGCACCAGGCAGGATTCCATTTCTCTGTATACATTATTACCACTAAGTAACCCCTATAACATCTGTGTTAGACAGCTACTATTTTCCCATTTTACAGATACGGATTAAGATCAGCCAGATTAGCAAAAATAAAATTTTATTTTACTGTGAAGATGATTTATTTTTGTTATAAGGATGTGCCCTTCTAGGGGATTCTACTTCTTGACCCTCATATCAATCTTAGGGTTGAGAAGAGAGTGCTAGTTCTCCTTATTAAGCAAATTTTCATGTAACTTTTGTTATTATCCTACTGCTTTATTGATATTTAGCAATTTTAACTTTCTAAAGAGTTTTTCTGATGCTATGTCCATTTAGGGCTAAAGATCTATCCTACTCTTCCTTCAGACATATTCTAGACTGATGTCCGCGTTCACAACAGTCGGGGTCATGTCCTCCTCTAGTGTCACAGGTCAGTGTCACTCGATCAGTCTGCGCCCTGGTCATAAATAATGGTTCAATATACCCACAGACTATAATGTGGACACAGACTGTAAATGTGCATGTACACACCCACACAGAATCAATGAAATGGCGTAAGACGACTAGAGGAATAGTGTGATTAAGGGACAAGAAAAACTAAAGATTACAGGACAAAACACCTCAATAAAACTGAGCAAGTCACAGAATCTTAGTCGCTGCTTTATTTATCCTGCTAAGGGCTGTTAACTTATATTATCACCGGATCCTCCCTAACAATAATCTTAACAGATGTTATCTAACTTTCCTATCGATTCTTTCCCAGAAAGGTTTCTTTTTTTTTTTCCCTCTCCTTTTCCTACTGGAAACATCAGAAAAGGAGAAGTATGAGTAAAATTCTCCATGTGGCCCCTTTCTGAATACTCCTGGCAACCTAAGAGGTTGATATAAGTACTCGTTACCAAGACTTTTCTCTGATCACCAGGCTCCCAAATACCCCTAGATATATATGTGACCATGAAAAACACAGACATAAAACAACTGGATTATCAGCCATTTGTCCTTACAAGAAAGATTCCTTGCTGTTCTTTTTCTGGATTCCAAACAAGAGGTGTTAACTTTAAAATCTTGCCTAAAATGAATTCTTATTGATAAAGCCTTTTCCAGCTGCTTTTGCATAAAGACAGCCCTTTTTTTTAATGTTCAGTTATCATCCTGGCTTACTGCTCTGTGATTGCTTGGACGTTTCTGTGCATTTTTTCCTACTTGAGTCAGTGGGAAAACCATCTTGAATTGCTCTAGTGAGCAAAGTTGAGTCACAACTGCCCACAAGACATAGTCATGTGTTCTGTCAGGCTGGTTGAAAACGACTGAATAAAGCCTGCAAGCCAATCCTTTGGGAAGTTGACAAGCTGACTCCCAAACCAATGTGCCTTCGAGTTCCAATTTAAATTAAAGGACTACGAAGGAGCCGTCTCTACATGAGTGCAAAATTTGGACCTACTACAGATGCCATTTATTGAAAAGTGCATTTAGTGTCCTCCTCAAGCCATACTTAACAACGAGTGACAAGACAATATGGTCTTGGTGCCTCGCCAATCCCCAGCACTAACACAATGGTTTGTCATAACATTACTTTTCTGGGCAGGAAGCATGAGGAGAACAGCTGACAGGAAGGAGTGATGCAGCTGTCACATCTGCTCCTGAAGATGTTGAACACTACCAGGGAGGGCTGAAGAAGTGCCTCCAAAATAGACCCAAACATAACCACAAATGCTGGAGCTTAACTGTGAATGGCCAAACTGAAGAAACAACATGGAAACACTGGACAAATGCATAGTAGCAAGAAATAAAGTAAGGATTTGAGGAAAATGTTTAGGACAGTGGAATCTAAATCTTCAACCATCACTAGCCTTCACAGCTGATGCCTGCACTCTCCTTGTTGCCTTTGGGTGTATTTGTCACAAGTGAGCCCCTCCAATGGTGTCCCACTCTTCAGGTTCTGTTCTTTAGGGCATCTCTGTGTGAGTTTCTCAATCCTGGAAAAAGCGAATGCTGTTTCAGGCCCCACAGTCTGGAATTAATGAAAAGAACTATATAAAAGTATTAACATGTTGTGAGTACAAATCAGTAGGCTAAGCAAATGGGCAGGTGTGTTCAAATGCTCCAATTTCCATTTTTTCTTTTTTGACAAAATAAAGTTCCTTGCCAATTCACTTGGAGCAGAGAAGTAGAAAGGAGACGTCGGGTTGGCGAGATAAACTGGTTGAAATATCCCTAGCGGCAAAGAGTGACTTCATAGCCAGATTATCCCCATAGCTGACAGGCATATCTGGAGGTTTTAAGATGTAGTTCTAGACAGTCCTGTAAATTCTTTGGTCAGTAATGCCTAGGGCAACGTCTGACTGATCTCCCCTGGAAAATTGCGATTTAACAAACAATATGAAGCACACGCTATGTTTCAAGGTCTCGGGTAGGCACTTGGGATACCACTTAGTGACATTAATGAAAGCAGTCAGAAAATGTTAGCTGTACGCCCGGCACCTCATGTAGTGTTCTACATGTTTGGGTTAATCAGTTCTCACTACAGCATCAAAGTGTTATTATTGTAAGCAATTTTATGAACTTTAAATTGGTAATTAATCTCATAAATTATTTTATATTTGTTATTCTTGTGAGGAATTTGAGACAGAAGAACAACACAAAGATTTCCCAAAGTCGCATTGCTTTGCATGTGTTTGAACTTTCGCTCTCTGGCTTGGGGGCCGGGGGTGGGCAGCAATGGCCCCACTCAGCTTTCCTGAGATCCTTTCCGTCCATTGGGGTTTATGCTGTATCTTCTACTCTGTCAGATAATTAATTGTTGCTGCTCCATTTACCTTACCTAGTAATCTTTGAGGTACTTTGTAGGAGCAGCTGCTTCTTTCTTTCAATCTGATCTTATAATTACTAAATTTTCTGCTTAATTACTAAAAACTAAACTTTTGCAGTAAATAATGTCATGTTTTATATCCTCTATAAACATGTACATGTATACATGCATCTATATATTTATATGTATAATACCTCTACTGTCTCCGGAGATGCGTACGTGAAATGAGCTCCCAAAGAAAAAGCCTGTAGAAAAATACAAAAAAGGATCAGTTCCACGGCTGTGGAGAGAGGGTTTAAAATACCTCTTTAGTTTTTGATGATTGCTTAGCTGTGTTGTATCTTAAAGAAACTTCTTCATTACCCAGAATCTCCTTATTCTGAGATACTTTTCAACATCCTATTACAAAACCCAGTACCCCTTTCCAGATCTCCTCTACTTGACTCCTGCTCTAATTGCATTATCTATGGCCAAAATGCGTTTGCACCATTACCAAAGCCTGGTTGATTAACCATCTCATGCACACTTACAGATCAATCAAACTCGCAAATTTAAAAGCGCCCTAAATAGCTGTGTGGCGATAACTCCTAGTCCTTCCACAGAGGCAGGCATCAGTAAAAAGCCTCCCTCTGTTTATGTAACTTATCTAATGGGAGTTTTTGCAAACCTCACCTCTCAAAGAGCAATCGCAGTCTTGTCAGACTTGAACTCCTCTCTTTTCCTATGGAGTGTCCCCGTTACACTCCCCTAGACCTGACGCTAGTGCGCCACACAGGGACTCAACAGAGAGGGATCTCTTGTTAGAGTTTTGATGTCCTTCGCAGTAGTCCTGAGCCAGCCCTCTCTTTTCCCTTACGCCTTCCTGCCTCTGGCGTTGCACTCCAGGAACCGCCCTCTCTCTCCACCTGTCTAGGAGCAATAAGCATATAGAAAGCTATTTATCCTTGCTTTGGTTCCATCTACACACTTTTTAAATGAATTTTAAGTTCCGGGAGGGTTGGATGGTATATATCTCACTCTTGATTTACCTCAGCATCTAACACACTGCCTGATGTGCAATAGATGATGGAAATTTGATAAATGGATTAAGGAATTACCATTAGGAATATATGTGGATATTACTGGTCTTGACAAGTCAGAGGGTACTTAAACCTTTCTTTTTCTAATTGTATTGGGAGCATTCTTTCGTAGATCGTTTTCAGAGCCCTAGAGCCCTTCCTTTAAGACTTGCTTTTCTGAGCTGAGGACAATCTCAGAATTTGTAAAGCATTCTTCCAAGGAACATTGTCCTTGTCAACTAGGCTTTTTCTCTGAATGAAAATGGCTCCGTACCCATACCCAGCGTTTCCTCCTGACTTCTGATCTGGTAGCTCCTGCTCCTTCTTGGTCCAGTGGCTCTGGCTTCTCTGACTATAATATGTCTGAAACTCAGTTTCCCTCTTGATCCTTACACATTGGACTTTAGATATCTCAGGGCCTTATCTAACACAACATTTGCTAGTAGAGAATGTTTTCTTCAGCCTTGCTTTCTTTGTTCTCTGTAATACAAGCATGAGAGTTAGCTTTTTGAAGAGAGATCGGCAGATACGTAGGTAAATAGTATGCAGTAGGAATTTGCATAAAGCTACTATCCAGGGATGTTAATATGACATATTGCTTAATTAGGATAGTAAGCCTTTAGCAGTAAAAGCTCATCCCTACAATTACTTCTTTGAATCAAATCTCTTACATACAGTTCAAGGATTTTTATGTAGCATGCCATTCTTGAAACATTAAAATGTATTCATTTCATCTTTTATTATTAGTGTTTTATATTAGTGTCCCTCTGCATACATGCTTGCCTCCTAAGGAGAGGAATTTTTAATATAACTTAAACATAAACCACACACATGTGGCCCTTGTCTTATTGCCCCCTTATATTGTGAGAAAGAAGTAAAAGATCTTTTCTCTCTATCATTCCCTATTTCCCATACTTGCCTTTCTACGTTCCTGTTTTCACTCCTGTTTTCTCCCTAATTTGAGACGGAAATTCCTGTTGATAGACCAGAATTTTCTGCAGAAAATGTGTTTTGTATTTAGTACTGTGTTTCGTATTTGGCATTGGCAGGACTGATGAAAAGTTAAATTAAATTCTGCTCTAGAGTGTGAATTGGGTGGGGTAGTAGGAAGCTTTCTATCTGTAAGAGCATAATTTCCTTCTCATTTCTCTTCTTCTCAAAGTTATAGGAATTCAGGAACTGCCAGGCTGTTTTCCTCCAATAATCCACAATTCCAAGTGGAAACGCTGAGGTATAGTGATAAAATCTGGCTTCAACTTTTTGCCTAAAATCAGCACAATTTGTTCTCAAAACTCAAAGATAATGACAGACATACATAACACAGAGTTTTTTTTTTTTTGATTAAGCATGAAATTTTAACATCAAAGGATGTAAGTGCCATAAACATAATGAGAGACATGGTCAAAGACATGAACAATACAATCATTGAACATGATGGATATGGGAAGATAGTTCTCTTCTTGAGAAGGAAATGGGAGAGGAGTAGTTAGTTTCTCACTCTTTCAGAAAACAGGGAAGTAAGTTTGAAAAGTTAATGAAGCAGCTTCCATTTCTGGAAATATGACTAATGGAATATCCTGAAAAAAAGTCCTAGTTTTATATACATATTTATATAAAAGCCCAGCTGAGTTAGCAACAAATAAGAGAAATATTGTCAAAGGTCAAAAAACCGTTAGGCTAATCCCAGGGAAGTATGCAGGTGCTGAAGTTGATGACTGTCTGGGTTTATAGACTTCTAGTGTCATAGAGATTTCACTTTAATAGGTTGGAGGATGGGGCAGGTGACAAGGTCTATGACCCATTCAACGTGGGAAGCTGTATCAGAGGCACCATGTAAAGAGGGATCCTCCCTAAAAGCAAAATCTACAGTGTACACACTGGAAAAAACACACACAGCAAAGGGGGATAGTATGAAAGATTGCTTGTTTCCACCTGAACTCTAGGTGGAGGGGAAAATATCTGCCACGTGATAGCTTAATCACAAGAAGCCAACCTCATGCGCATGTGCAACCCATAATCATCTTACCTGTGGAACACAAATAACACTAGAGCAAGAACTAAATGGGAAGCGGTCATAGCATGGTAGTGACACTGGCAGTTGGATATTCTCTGGGAGAATGTTCTTAAATATTCTTAAAGCAAAGACTTGAAGAATTCCCGCAACTGAAATTTCGAGGGATGTGAACAGAGAACAAGAACAGATCACAAAACACATGAGCAAACAAACCACTTTCCATGTCAGTAGAATCAATAAAAAGCAGAATCAAATGCAAGAAACACAGTTTGCAATAATGGATAAATAATAAAAATGAGTGTGTTTAAATATTTAAGGAATTAATTTTTGAGAGAGTTACAAGAGAATAGTAAATATCTTTGAGAATACTGCTGCTATGAACTGATTTTTTTGTCTCCTCAAAACTCGCACATTGAAGCTCTAACCTCCAATGTGATGGTATTTGGAGATGGGGTCCTTGGGAGGTCATTGGGGTTAGATGAGATCATGGCGGCTGGGCTTTGATCTTATGGGATTAGTGCCCTTATAAGAAGAGACAGCAGAGAGGCTGTTTTCTCTCTCCCTCCACCACGTGAGGACACAGTGAGAAGGCAGCTGTCAGCAAGCCAGAAAAAGGGCCCTCACCAGAACCCCACCATGCTGGCACTTTGATCTTGGATTTCCAGCCTCCAGAACTGTGAACAAAATATGCCTACTGTTTGACCCATGCAGCCTGTTATATTTTGTTATAGCAGCCTGAGCAGACTAGTACAACTTCAAAGACTATTTCCTTCCAAACAAGATTTGTGTTTCCTTTCACCAGACTCCTTGGCAGCTATTTTTACTTTCTTTCTTATTTCCTGGTCCATGTTTGCTTTATATGAAAATCCCCCTATTTTGAGAATCATAGACTTTGTTTTCTGACCTCTGCACAGCTCTTAAGGTAACAAACCCTCAGTGTGAACAACATCACCCCTTCTTGCTCCCACTGTGTATCCAGATCTTCAGCACATGGCCTCCACCTCTGGTTTCTAACAACCTCTGTACTTCAGCACCTAAAGGTTTCCTTTACTTTCCTAAGAGCTCAATAATATATTTTAAATGATCATTTATTCATCCATTCATCATATAATCATTTAACAAATATTTCAACATCTAAAGTCCACACTATGTACCAGACACTTAGAGTGTATCAGTCAACTGCCACCCCCAGAACATACAAAGATGCCCCTCTTCCTCCCCTTGTGGTTATACCAGAGTTTTACATTATAGGTCAGGGAGACATGCAACACAGAATAACCTTAGTAATGAATGAATTTTCAGATATGCCAGAAGATGCTAAGTGTTACAAAAAATTAGACTGGGCACATTGTAATTTTAGTAATTTGAGCTGATCATAATAAGTCTCATTAGCAAGGTGACATTTGAACAGAGCCCTAAAAGAGCCAAGGGAGTCACCACGCCCATATCTGGCAGAAGAGTGTACCCAGCAAAGCCAACAGACAGGAGCACGCCTGGGATGTTCAAAGAATACCAAGGAGGCTGGTGGCTGAGCAGAATGAGAAAAAAGGACAGCAGGAAGGGATGAGATCAGAGAAAACTAACAGGAACAGGCAGAGGAAAGTTACCAGGGCTGGGCAGAAGAACAGCGTAGGATTTTTTTGTCCATTGCTAGGGTTTTTGTCATATTTCACTTGCATTTCTAGTTGTTTCTAGTTGGAGGTCTCACTGACTCTATAGGCAATATTATTGTACTAAAATATTGTACTAAAACATTCTTCCCTGTTTTAGTATAAGAGAATGCCATCAGGCCAGGTTAAGGAACTTGCTCACCCCATATTGTTAGGACTGGAGTGAATACAGTGATCTTTTCATACCAACATAATAAATCTTTCCAATTACACTTTCAGTCTCCTGTGGGAAATGGATAGGACCTCATGTCAGCAGAGATAAGTGACTGATGGAGAGAACATGAATATGGGGAAACTAAGACTTTCTGGCATTGCTATATTTCTGGAGCAATAGAGAATAAATCTTGTCTCTGAAACATAGAAGAAAACTTTCATTATTCACTCTAATCATTTTCCATGTTCCTTAAGGTTGCATACTTTATCTAATATTCTCATTCTTCTCTATGCTTTCACAGTTAATGGATATTTTCTGTGATATAACACTAACTGCTTTGTGCAACAGTTTACATGATTTCTGTATTCAGTGATAAGCACCGTGAAAGCATTAATGGAACCTTATTGCTATGGACTAAATGTTTGTGTTCTCCCCAAATTCGTATGCTGAAGCCCTAATCCCCAATGTGATAGTATTTAAAGGTGAGACCCCTGGGAGATAATTAGATTTCAATGCTGTCGTGGGGGTGGAGCCCCTGTGATGGGATTAATGTCCTTATAAGAAGAGGAAGAGATCACAGCTCTCTCTCCTGGCGAGCACACAGCAAGAAGCCAGCCATTTGCAAGCCAAGAATAGGGCTCTTACCAGAAACCGACCATGCTGGCACCCTGATCATGGACTTCTCAGCCTCCAGAACTGTGAGAAATAAATGCCTGTTGTTTAAGCTGCTCAGCCTATGGCATTTTGTTATAGCAGCAATTAGTTATCATTGTTTTCCTTACATCATGCAGTGTCTGGCTCAAAGTCTCCACTCAACACTATTTGTTTAATGCATGATGTTGTATGGAAACCATAGCATAATTATAATACTTGACAGATCTGATTTGGAAGGAGTTCACTGAAATGAAAGGAGGCAGTTGCGTTAAAGACACATTTTCTTTTAGTAATTTGGCTTGGTCATTCCAATTACCAAAATTTAAAAATAATTTAATTCAAACTAATAAGCAGGAAAATCTGCAAAACAAATATAACTATTTTGAATGATTGTTTTTTTTCTAAGATGTAATTTGAAGTTACATTTGAAGTTTTTGTATGTGGTTTAATTTTTTACAAAATTAACAGAATTTATGCCAACTGTATGAAATTGTGCATATATTTAAAAATAACCTAACAAGCAATAATCTTGAAATGAAAATATTAAGAGAAAGCGTCATCTACTTATGTATTTAAATAGCAAAATATTTGTAAAATAGAAATTTCCTCAAGGAAAAAAATTTAGTAGAAATCATGTAAATGGACATTTGAAAAGTAAAATCTCCTCATTATCTTATTCTAGATACTGTGTTAGTTATTTTGAAAAGGATAGTTATCTTTATTCCCCCCCAGTTTTACATAATTTATTTGAATTTTGTCACATGAAAATGACAGGCTATGCTCACTTATTTTAATCACTGCACATTAGTATCGGGTTGTTCCTAAGCCTTCTTTAGTACTATACAGCTGGATAATACTTTTTAATTCTTTTTTAAATGACATATGATTATGGTTATCACATCACCACAGTTTTGAGGACAGTTATAATTTTAAATATTTTGTCCTGTCCTAAGTATAAATAAGTATCTTCTCTTCAAACCAAAAGTTCAACAAAGGGTTAGACAATATGATGAAATATTTAGTCTAAAGAAGCTGAATAATCCTAAATCCAATGATATCCATTTTAGAATCTCACCAGAGAGCTCAAATTTATCCTCAGTCTTTCTCTCTCTCTCTCTGATATTAATATAGTTATTTTCAAAACGAAGAATTTCCCTTAGGAATTAAAACACTGGATTAAAATTACCGCGTCTGGACATGTTTTCCAGAATCTTTTGAGATCAAGAAAGAGTAAAATCGTCACATCTTGTGCCAGAACCTGAGGTTTCCTTGAAAATCAGGCATGCCAGATATTCATGATTTAAATTTCATTTTCAAAAATTGTTCTGTGCATTTTAAATATTTTAAAACAGAAATAAAACAAATAACCAGTAGATTGCCTTTACTTTACTTTTCAGATATCAGAATAAAGGTTCTCTTCTATCATTGAGTGCAATACAATATAGACATCTTTTACATGCTTTATTAATTATGAAAATTTTAACATTCTACTAGGTTAGTTTCTCTTTCTCATTTTGTTTCTTGATTCTGACCTGATATATGATAGTGTTCTATAGTACAAATTCTGAGTCAGGATTTTTCTTAATAATGTGTAACTATGGTCCAGATTCCCCAATTTCAAATTGTTGTGTCCATCTGTGGAGAGTTTAGCCAGGCTCCTGTAGGGTATTGCTGCCTCTGTGTCCATTGTGTCTGGCCAAGCAGCCTGCAGGGGCCCTAAACTGACACTAGCCTCCTGTACAAGAGCATGCCCTGAATGTAGCTGCAAAGTCACAAGAAATGTAAGTTTCTACTATGACTTCCCAACAGCCCTTGGGGTCAATAGTCACCCCTGACTCCCACCACCTGTGTGCCTTATGTGCCCTGTGGATAAGACACCCTGGCGCTTAGCAAAACCCTGCTCTTTTGGTTTGAATTGAACAATCTGGCCCTAGCCCAGGGACCCCAAAGCACTTCACTTCACTCACGGATCCTAATAAAAGCATTGGCTGCTGGTTCTATCGCTTTCTCTGTTCTCTGCCTGCCCATATGGCCCCTCGAGGCCTGCCAGGGATTTCCTCCAGAAGCTATGAGTAATAAACTTCTCTATTTCAATTTCTCTGGTGGTTGTTTGTTGAACTGAGACTCACCATCCTGTACCCTGTGCTACACTTAACAAATGTTAATTTAACAAAGTCATAACACCATCAAAATAATTTCAGTATATCCCTTGATTAACATTACAATCAATAGATGTTAAAATTGAATATATTCGTACATACAGTTAAAGTATGTCTACTGTCTGTTATCTTGAGTCCCACAGAAGACTGTGTGGAAGAAAACGATTCTGCTTTGAGACAGTTTGGACATCTTCAACTACGTATTTACCCCCTTCTCTCCCCCACTGTGTGCAGAGTGCAGTTCCCCACCCTTTGATGTTAGCTGGACCATGTAAACTTGCTTTGGTCAATAGAATTGTAGTGGATATGATACAAGCAGAGGCTTGAATGCACCCGGGATATTCAGCTCACCTATGAAGCTCTGGAATTGATCAGAAGAACTTCCCTGGGGTAGCTGCTACCCTTTCACCCTGAGCCCAGAAACAAAATATGTGAAGCAAACCTGTGCCCAACCCAGAGCCTAGAGCCATCTTTGAGGAACTACAGACTCCCACCTGGAGGGGATCACCTGCTGACCCTACACTCACGTGCAGGAAACAGAAAGCTTGTGGTTGTATGCTGCTGTGTTTTGGTTTATTACTCAGCAAGTCTGTGTCCAAAGCTGAGTAAAACTACTTGTAAGGAAAGTTTAAAAACTAACACAATTGATCAAATAAGTTTAAAACACTAGTTTTTAAAACCATAGGAAGGAAGGAAGAAAGGAAGGAAGGAAAGCAGGGAAGGAAGAAGGAAAAAAGGATGAAAGGAAGGGAAGAAGGAAGGAAGCGAGTGAGGGAGGGAGGAACAGTAGAATAAATAAACAAGAAGGGACACTGTTTCTACACTTACATTAAATACAAAAAATAAGCAAACAGCTAATAGAAATTTCCAAATGCAATTATAGGGAAAATGCTAAAACCATGCTGCTTTGGGAATTAAAACTTTAAAGAAAAATCTTGGAAATTTAATAAAAGTTTCAAGATTTCAGTGGTAAATTTATAAGGAAAGATTTAAGTGATCTTTTGTCATTTTTCAGGTTTTTGTTACCTCAACCACCCAAATGTGCTGATAGGATAGAAAAGTCTGGTATCTCAGAGAAGATTTTCTTTTAGTACTTATAAAATTAACCTAAGGAAACCTTTCTGTGTTTATGCCCTTATGTTATTACCTTGTTATGTGTATAAGTCCTGACTTTTATAACCTTAGTCTGCTAATGATTCCTTCACTTGAGATCCATAAAAAATACATGAATTTTCTTTCCCGTTAACTATTCGGCCTCCCAGATTTTTCTGGTTTTCTGAATTATTAATAACTCCAGCCTCTCCTAACAGTTGTTGCCATCCCTATCATACATTCATGAAGTGCATATCTGCTTCCATCCCTGTTAGATGCTGTACAAAGGGAGTTAAAGAGTTCTTGACCCCTGCAAGCTAGAAAAACTCAATCTTGTAGATGGAACTGCGAGTGACACAACTGAAATGAAAAGAAAAAAAAAAACAAAAAACTTGTGAAGCATAAAAAAATCATTATATGTGAAAGGGAGAAAATTGATTCTTATGTGGCAGTAGACGGTGGGACCTTGAAAGAGACTTCATTAACCTAAGGAAAATGTTCAAAGATGTTTGTAGGAAAATATTTTGGAACTAGAAGACACTAATAAAAATAAAGGAGGGTGTGGACGGAGAAGCTGGTAGAGCAAAGCAGAGGAGAGAAATTTGAATTAATATAAATCAACTATTATTTATTTGGTGCCTAATAGAATGATAGGCTTTGTATATTTGATTCTCAAATTATTATCCTGGAAGGATGAAGTAGAAATTTTTGCCCTTTCTGACCTTGCCGAAATGCCAAAAACAAACACACACATATGAACAAAAGACAACGAAACAAAACAAAGTCTGTTTTTCTCATTACTCTACGTTTTGAATATTTTACCCAAAAAGAATTCTTTTTAAAGGAAAATATTCAATGCCTAATACACCTAGTATAATGGGAAAAAACGACAGCAAACAACTTTCATCCCATTTCATATTCTCTTTGACATCATCAAACGGGAATGATTACATTAGTTTTGACAGAAAATAAGTGTTGACGAAACTTATGGTTTACTAATAGATTTAAGATTATATCGGAGAAGATTGTAGGATTTGCCTTCCCATGAAATCTGGGAAAATGAAATTCATGAAATATGTCTGTTAGTGTAAACTTGCTTTCGCCATATTCTGTCATATCGGGAAAATATGCACAGATTGAAAGCGTGTGGTTTCTAGGGTTTGTGTGTTAAATGCAGTTCTCTTTACTGTTTGGAACAAGCATTGTACCACAAGATTTTGTTTAACTCGAGGTTAATTTCATCCTTGATATTTCTAACCTTTTAAAATTTGCCATAAAATCTCTGCTTCCCAGAGAGGAATAAAACAGAATATTTCATGCACTAACTTGAGACAGCATTAAAGGAAACTGAAGCCATGAAAGTGTCATGATGCAATTTAGTAAAAATTTATCTTCACAGGGAATTGTTCAATTACAAGAGAAAAGAGATTGGAAATAATCTTTTCTTCTATAAACCTTACACCTGGAAGACAATACATCTGTTTAACGTGTTCTATTTGTAAAATCCTGATCTACGCCTCCCAGATCGAATTCAACAGCAGTGGTATATGGTATTATCGGTACCTTCTCCAAAAGCTGAATAATCACAATGAACAAACCTCATTCATTTGTTCTAATTAGCTCTTTCATTATTCAAAATATACTGATTAATGCTAGTATACTTTATGGCTGAAAACCTTTAAACATTTGAGATTTTTAAGTATTTTTTGTTTCAATTTGACCAACAAAAACGTGTATCTTTCCCTGTAACCCAAAAATACGTACATATATATGTTATAAATATCCTTAGTTTTGTGAACATGAGTATTAAAAATATTTTTATGAACTAAATTTCTCTAAACATGAATCCTGTTTTCTCAGTGATTGTCACTACAAGGCTGCCACTTTATTTATAAAACAAAACAAAACAGAAAACTCTAAAAGTAACGTGAAAAGCTTTAGTAAGGAAAACTATGTAATGTCAATAGTGTTGTCTCTGTGCTTAACACCTCCCATAAGATTTGGGAACCAAACCAGGGAAATTCTATTTTTTTACTCTTTCTTCTACCATTTCCCAGCGTTGTCTTTACATAACCAGAAGTAGGCCTGTGCTCTTTCCTACACCCCACAGTTTCCCACACTCCATTTTTTTCTCAAGAGCCTTCCTTTGTTTACTTTGCATTTATCCCGTGGCTTACTGCATTTCCACTTCTTAAAGTTATGTGAGTTCTTTAGGTTATCACGAATCGGTACAGGAAGGAAGTTTTATAATCCCATGCCCTTCAAGTGAATATAATTTAGCCCTTAGGGAAAGGCTCACACTTTCTATGTATCTCTTAGGCTTTTTTTACTATCTTCCTATAATGGTGACATATGTATTTGTAGAATAGATTAGTTTATAAACTTTTAAATTTGGAATTTTGATTCATTATTCCTATACTCACAAACCCTTTTCTGTACTAATCTCAAAGAAAAGTATAATTTACTTTGGTTACACATAAGGAAGTAGGAATGACTTATATGGACATTGATATTGGTAATAAGGACACATTGCATAGCTCTGTGGAATTACTATATTATGTTGTTTCTAGTGACAGGCTGAATGCTTGCTGCTTCCTTGCTCCAACCCCTTAACAATACCACAGCATTATCATAACTACTTTATGTATCCCAAGTTTCCTGTATTTATATTTATTTGGAAGAACGCATATTTTTCCTAAGAGGTGAAATTTTAATTATAGAGCACATACCAGTAGAGAAATTACTGGGATCACTAAACATTCTTAATGAGGCAATTTGCTTACCTGTGCCTGATTCCAGAAGCCTAAATGTTCTTACATCATTCAGTTTTACATTGGTACAATTTTAAACCCTAGGAGCTGTTGAACAATGGAAAGTTCTCTTTGGGAGGCCTCCATGTTAGCAATTTTCTTCCATTCACTACTCAAGAAGCACAGATAATTTAGCAGGTGGACAGCTAGCTTTTGTGAGACAGAGAATTAATGACAGCACTTAAATGTTCCTTTCATTTACAATTGTGATTTCAATGGACTGGGGAATAGTTAGAAGTATATTAATGGAAACAGAGGTCAAAAACGTTTTTACAGTTGTTACCTTTCACAAAAATAAAGGGGATTATTTGGCAATATGTTGTCTTAGTCAATGCAAGTAGACAAAGGAATTACTTATAAAATGTAAAATTTGTGTTTAACACGAATGTATTTATTTGTCTATTTGTCTGGGTAATCAGCTTTAATTTTTGGCTTATTTGTAAAGATAAAAAATAATTTTTGCATGAATATTTCAAAGCCAATATCAAGCATGTAAAAATCCCAACTATGAATTAGTACTTTGCTTATTCACAAACTCTGACATCTTCACGGTCAGTCTCCTTAGGTGTCAGCCACAGGTGTTGTCAACATCAGGTGCTTCTGAGTATTTTAGACTGAATTAGACATCAGTTTTTCCCTCTAGGAGCTAAATAGCACACTGTCAGCACCCACTGTTCAATTAGAAATTGTGAAAAATTAGACTGAAAAGGCTGAGGAAAGTCATGAATTATATGGGTCTCACAGGGAACACATATATAACATATAATTCAGAGAGCCAGTCTGAACAAAAGACAACTGGAAACTCTGGAAAAATACTAGGCACAATGCACATATATACTTATCAAGTGTTTTAGTGACAGGGGCCAGGCACCAAGGGGAAAACTACTGAATGTGGATGTCAACTTGGCCTCATTTCAGTCTTTACTGTCCAGCAGATTAGTTGTTTAGAGGCTGCACTGAGGGAATGGGCTGCAAAAGAGATACTGATGGCCAGGCTAAATGTCAACATTCTTGATAAATATTCATGATTAGCCTCCTGAACAAGCTCACATTTCATTCTTACCTATACAAGTCACAGGGAAAAACACCTATAACAAAAGCACTTATTTCCAGATTGTCAAGAAAGACTGGAAGACTAGAAAATAGGAAGGCTGAATCTAGATCAAAACAAGTTAGGAGGGAAGAGGAATTCGAAGGAAATACCAGCTACAGGGAAAAAACAGCAGATTGATCTCCAGAAACCACATCTGGTAGGGAAGGAAAACACTGAGCAATAGACAATTTGGAGAGGCTGGCTGGCTGATGAGAATTCCAGCAATGGTCCTCGCTCTCAAAACCTCCCCTTGCCAGAAAGTCTTTTAGTCGGCACCATTCATTCCTATACTTTCACTTATGATGTGATACCCATGAGCTTTATCTGACCCCATCTCATGGACCACAGTGCTTGGTTTAAGGATGCAAATGGGAGATAAGCTGGAACAATCAAAATCACCCCCTCAGAATTTTCAAATTGGAACTGAGAAAAGGCAACTCCTTTTTATGAGAATCTGGAAATATAGGAGCCCAATGCTTGCCAAAGCTGCTCCAACTACCATATGGAAGAAGCCACGTATAATAGGAGACCATAAAGCCTTCACACTTGAAGGTGCAAAACATTCAAGAGCCTGTTTAGTTTCTCTCAGCTCTTCCTATCTGTGTTTTTGTAGGTGACCTAATAATTTCTCTTTCTGTTTCTTACATGAGTTTATTCTTTTTGTTTTTCTCATGTAATCAAAATTGTCATTCCTTATATATGTGGGGATCTGAGCAGTTCTGAAGCTAATCAGTCAAAGCCCATATATTTAACAATTTCTATGAATGAGAAATACCTACACTGCTTACATTTTGAGGCAATTCTGAGATTCAGATGAGCTTCCTTTGTTAACTGGAAAGTAAGTATATAAGCTTAAGATATATTTATTCTCTGAATAATTTATGCTCTAAATAAGTAGTTGGAAAAAAAATAAGTGGAAACAATTAATAGTATTTCCAAAAGTTCCTTGCAGAAGAAACAAACTTGTAAATTCATGAATATCAATTACAATTCAGATGAACCTGATGAAAGCAAGATTTTAGTATTCAAAATTGAGCTCTTTTCTTTGCCTATCACTTTCATGGTACTAAAACCCTTTTAAAGAGATTTCGGTTGTTTGTCCCATCCTTGAGAAGTCCTAGATGAGTAAATTTTCTATTGAAAGTCTTCACTAATTCAGCATATAGTTCCATTTTCATTCTCTTAATATCAGTAAGTGTTTCTAACTGGACTATCTTCCCAGTAATTTCCTTCCCTTCACATTCTCTCTTGCCCCAAAACTCTAACCTATCTCTTCCCTCACTCCAGCAGTCCCCCACCCCTCACTGTAGAAACTTTCTGGGCTAACCAAAGAGCAATGGACAACTGCATTCAATACAACCTTTCCAAATTGGGAACATCAACATTTTCTTCATTTACCTCATAGGTTCATTCTTTTATACTGCTAAACGTGTATCTCTTTCTATTTTTCAATTTGTTTTTATTACGGGAAATCTGAAGATAAAATAAAACAGAACTTGAGATTATATAATACGCAAAATAATTACCTCACATAAATCTCTAGGGAGTATAGAAGAAAGACTTGGAGAATATAAAATAAGGAAAATTTTATTCATTTTCCTTTATTGTGGTTTTTTTTACTTGTGAAAGTAAAAATTAGTTTCCAAAAGAGGGGGACTAATTATAAATATATGAAAGTAGGAAGATGAATAATTTTGTAAGCATTCTTACATCAATGCAATAACAATTGTACATCAATTTCAAAGAAGCAGCAATTAGGTATATTAAATTCTCTAACTCTGAGTCTTCAGATGCAGTGCTAACCTCGAACTGCTTTGGTTTCTTTTTTAGTAGAGACTGCTGAAGTGATCATCAGGGACAATATATCTGTTTATTTTCATTTCTCAGCGCTGGAAAATTACACATCATACACGGAGGGTTCTCTTGCAGCTGTGAAGGAAGAGTAAGATGGACACTGGTATGTCACACAAGTAAGATCAGAAACCTCAAAATTAAGCTCGGATTTTGAGAGTAGAAAATTGGACCTCATGACACTATGATACCAAAATGGAAATGTGTAAAATTTACCCTTTTTTTCACTAATTCACATACATAATAATAAGTTGATCATGTATCTTAATTTCATTATACTTCAACCCTGGTAGTCAGGGAAATATGATTTTGAGATTTTTTAAAAATCATTTCTCAAATGCAACTAAGTACCTAATAGATAAAACAAAATATATGCATTAATATTCTTTTCTGAACATAATATTAATTTTAACCTTCAAAATTTTGTTGATCCTTCTTTTGTGACTAATATCTATGTTGGGAGGAATGACAGTAGAGTTTGAATACAAATTCACAGGTTTAACCACATTTCTTAGTCAGTCATTTCTTTAAAATAATATTTATTGCTTTTGCCAATGTCCCTACCATTGGTTGCCTAATTCTATCTTAAGATTCTGCTTTTAGGGGCTGGCCCCATGACTGAGTGGTTAAGTTCCGGTGCCCCACTTTGATGGCCCAGGGTTTTACTGGTTCGGGTCCTGGGCATGGACACGGCATCTCTCATCAAGCCATGCTGAGGCAGCATTCCACATGCCATAACTAGAAGGACCCACAACTAAATAATATACAACTATGTACTGGGGGAATTTGGGGAGATAAAAGCAGTAAAAAAAAAAAGATTCTGCTTTTATAAACTCACTCCTCTACAGAACACAAGTTTTTCCAACAAAAGAATGAAAAAGGTTAAGGACTGAAAAGACTAACTTGCAATTCTCAGATTAATTACTTTTTAACGAACTCAATGAAGATGAATACACAGACATGCATATTTGAGGAATTTTTTAAAACCTAATAATTATAAATATTTTTGAATTTTCTCTTAAATATGAAAATATTACATTTCCTTGAAGTAAAGGCATTTTCTAAGACTGCTTATGTGGCAAGTAAATGCAAGCAGAACAGTACAGCATCACTGTTATGGCAACTAAATGTAAAACTTCTTATTGCGAGTCTGAAGTAGAAATTGGGCCAAAAGTGAAGGAACAGCATAAGGAAAAATATGTTACTCCAGAGAAGTTAAGAAATTATTAGAAAAAGATATAAAGAACATGATTTGATGAATGAGAGAAAGCAGGTAAGTTGGCAATAACACCAATGAGACCTGAATTCTAAGCCAAAATATATTCAATGACATTCAGTTCAAATGTGAACTTTAAGGGCAAACTGTATAAATGTGTGTTGGAAATCAGATGGGGACAAGATATAATTTTTAATATATTACCACATGGATTTTTAGTCCTATAGGAGATGTCTTTTTTGTCAATGTTGCAGTAGCATGAATTTTTTAGATACACATAAAACTGAAACGTATATATTTAAAGATTATTTATCACTACTTCTAAAACACTTGAGCACCCTTACAGTACAAGGAATCAAACCAAATGGGAAAAGTTAAGGACAGGGCAAATGAGGATGGTGGTGAAGGAAAATTAAGAGAATAAGAATATGAGAAAACTCAGAGTAAGAGGAGCTGGTGAAATTTTGTATTAAACTAAGCTTTGCTCTTCCAGACAATAGAATTAAGGAAGATGAAATAGATTACATCTCCTTGTATCATATGAGTCTGTCAATTTCACAAATACTTATTAGGCTCATATTGTGAGCGAAATACTATGTCATGCATTAGGCAAAGATAGATAAAATATGTATCTTGCCTTCAAGGGACACAAAATCTGTCGTAGGTTATACACTTTAATTATTTTATTTCCAGGATTTTAATATAACCTTCACCCACCATTTTCCAATGTAACGAGTTGTCAGAGCTCTTACTCTGTTAATCATAGATTCCTTTTTGATAATACTGTTCAAAGTTTCAGTTTTATAAATGTAATTTACTCTAAATTAAAATCTTCCAATTAAATATGCTTAATTTAGATGACAGGTAGATACGTCCATGGTGGTCAAAATAAATCAGTTTGCCACTGTAGATTACATCTTAACAATGATATTGGGTGATTACATGAGTTTGGAAATGGGAATATCCCATGTATATATATTGTGTTCCACTTCTAAATATAATTGTCTAAAGCAACCTAGTGATATCGTTTAAATGAAGGAATAGCCAAAATTTACAGTGTACAAACAATACACATTCACTCTAAATTAATGTTAAAAACTGCCACAAGGTTAAAAGAAAGTAGAAGTCAAAAAAGCATATGAGCGATATAATGACCAACTGACATTTTCCAGTCTTCCCAAGTCAGTGAGTGTTCCTTTGAACTTCACCATAGGAATACAGAAGTCGAACGATGGGTGTGGTTTCTAAGACTAGTGCTATAATTTGAGAAAGTGTGTGTTTTTAGTTGTATCTGTTCTCTCTTTCAGGTCAGACCACAACTCTTTGAGAGTAGAACCACTTTTTCAAGTTTGTAATTCTCCACCCTACTTAAAACCTCTGGGAACCCTGATGCTAATTTATGTTGAATGGAACAGGAGAAAATAGTAAAAAAATAGAGAAAATGCAATGCCTTTGCAACACTGGACTCTCAGTGTTGGAAGGCTGAAATTTAAGACCAGCAAAACTCAGTGTATCAGTAAGATAAGGCAACTCATTCTGGAAAAAAAAGCTTCTACTTTGCCGAAGAGCCAGAGTTGCATTCGAGACAGCCCCAAGTTTTTTTTTTTTAAAGTATGTGTTTGGCTGAAAACTTCTATAAGCAGAATGTAGAAATGTTTGCTCAAGACTGTGTGAAGAGAGAAGTATTCATAAAAGTATCTTTTGCATACACACAAAAGATAAAATTCTATTTTTTGTACTATTTAATAAAACTTTCCAAAGAATACAAATGGCTGGACTCTTAAATGTCATTGTAGTAACTGACCATTTTTCTAGATCTTCATTTTGCTGGTTTCTCTGAAGTAGTAAATGTTTTGACCATCTCTTTCTCAAAACACATCTTCCTTGGTTTCCACAGCATTCCAATTTCCTTGTTTATTTGTGCCTTCTTTGTCTCTTTCTTATGCTGGCTGATATTTCTTCCTCAAAACTGAACTCTGCTATTTTCTCTTCATTCAGTGTCATGTATTTAACAATTTCTTCTCCTTCTTCTTCATCTTTGTCTTTAGTCCAAACTGCTCTACAGATCAGCACTCGTGTGTA
Source organism: Equus quagga (assembly GCF_021613505.1). Taxonomy (NCBI): domain Eukaryota; kingdom Metazoa; phylum Chordata; class Mammalia; order Perissodactyla; family Equidae; genus Equus; species Equus quagga. The sequence goes on along the minus strand of NC_060275.1, from coordinate 12,686,293 downwards.
CAGTTCATGGGCCATAAAGGTAAAACAAAAAACCATTAGCATTTCTCTTTTACCCTTGTGCTCATAAGTATCCAGGTTCAGCAAATTGATTGTACACAAATCTAACATCCTCACGATGTTTTTCTTCATCGTCTCTCTAAAAGTCTCCCCCAGTCTACTTTCCAACCACCATATGCTAATGGAGCCTATTACCTAGTTTTACGGATTTAATATAGAACAATAGTTAAAAGACAGTCTTTAGAATCAGACCAGCGTTTGTATCACGGCCCTGCCATTACTGTCTTCTAAAAGTAGATGAAATCCATAAAATGATTGGTTGAGAGCCTAGCACAAAGAAAACGCTCAATAAATGGTAGGTGTTATTATTTTTGTACTGACTATATGTTTTTTTAAATTTTTGTGTACAGTGTTATGATGTTTGACGTATCAAAAAAAAAGGAAAAATGAACTTTCTGTTTGGGAAGAGACTGCCTCCCTTTTCTGGGAATAGCCAATTTTTAGAGATCCCCAAAAGGCCCAGCAGGAGCTTGTCTTTGATATGCAAACTAACCAGTCCAGAGCCATGCCTCCTCCTCTCTCTGGTCTGTCCACCCCAGGAGTCAATATTGCTCTGCCTTTATCATCCTGGACCAGGTGCCAGGCAACCAAGGACCATGCCTATAGCCTAGAGCCTGCCAAAATTATTCAAACTGGGAAATTCTAAACTGTTTACTGCCTTGCCTTTCCCAAAGAAACCCCATAAAGCTTCCTTCCTTCTCCCATTCTCTACCTCCTGGCCACCCTGGTCTCTTTTCTATGGGACCCTGCATGTTCCATGTCTCCTGTCTCTAGGACCTGTGAGCATAATAAACTTTGTTCTCCTGAGTCTCTTCTCTGTCTCCTCGTATGGCTGTACCTGGCTGACTATCTCATGAAAGAACACAAAACAGTTATCATTCTGAATTTGGCATATAATATTCAACTATGAGCCACAATAACTCTTATTGTGATCTGATGTCCTGCAAGATTCCCAATTTCTGTATTGCTAAATCTTTGAATATTAAACAGGGCTGCTCATAAATGCCAGTTGTTTCAGAGGTTTTTTTTTTTTTTTTTTTTTAAAGATTTTATTTTTTCCTTTTTCTCCCCAAAGCCCCCCGGTACATAGTTGTGTATTCTTCGTTGTGGGTTCTTCTAGTTGTGGCATGTGGGACGCTGCCTCAGCGTGGTCTGATGAGCAGTGCCATGTCCGCGCCCAGGATTCGAACTAACGAAACACTGGGCCGCCTGCAGCGGAGCGCGCGAACTTAACCACTCGGCCACGGGGCCAGCCCCTTCAGAGGTTTGTTTTTGAGGCAAAATGTTTTTAATTCTTTAGAATATCTGCTAAATAATGAATAATTTGAACATCTCAGTGTGCCGCACAAGGCCAATACAGTAATGCATCAGAAAAGGATGCCGAATCACAACATAAGACGATGTTCTGTCAATGAAAACTACCCACAAAAACCACACAAAGAAGTAGTCGCTAAAACTATTTACAGTATCATTTCTTAGCATGATTTTCAAGTAACATATATTACATTAGTTGACCTATCATATGTTGTTTGTGTGTTAATTTTGGCCTTAAGAGAAGCAAACAAACAAACAAAACTTAAAATATACACGGTTTTTGTTTCAAAAGTTTTGAAAACAGAACTCAGTAAACAGTGATATTAATCAGATTCTGACAATTAAAATGTTACCAAGTTGGTGACCCTGACGGGGTTCAGGGCAGGCTGTCCCAGAATGTGCTGCTTTGGCATGTGGATTATTTTGAGCTGAAGACAATTAAGGCTCAGCAGACTGGGGAAGAGCTTTTTACCCCCTCCTCGCCCCTTAACTGCCTAAAATAATTTAGGTAGAGAGCCTGTATCAGGAAGAGAGCAACTATCAAGGATACGTTTTTATGTGACAGACTTATCTGTATAGCACGGGAAACATTTGTTTGCCAAACACGTCCTCTTCTCATCTTGCCGTGAACTGTCTTCCTCCATTTTGAGACCATAGACCCCCACCCCGTTCTCCTTAGCTCAGGATGATATATGAGCCTCAATTACCCAACTGCTGGGGAGCCTCTCTTGTCTTCCTGGGGCTCCTGTACATACAAAATTAAATTTATTTTTCTCTTGTGAATCTGGTTTTTGTTAATTTAATTATTAGGCCAGCCAAGGAATCTGAAAGGGAAGAATGAAAACTTCCCCCCACAGCAGTTCCCAAATTATTTTTTATCACAGTTCCATTAAGTAAAAATGCTCATGAAGATTCTTTAGATTTTTAAATATTTCAAGCAATTGTATAATAGTTTTAAAACTAGAAGGATATTATCTGATAAGCAAAAGAAAATTTACTGTTTATATATATTACTGTTAAATTTCCATTAAATTTAATATATTTCCATATTTTTATATCCACATTTTGTAGGGAATACCTCATTTTTGTTTCTTGAGTTAATCATAGTTTTATATTAATCCATATTTAAAATAATTTTTATATAAAATGAAACATATAGACTACTAGGTTTGCACAAAACATTAAAAATTAGTTAACACCTACTATTTTTAGTGTGATATGATTAATATAATTTTCTTACACTGACATAAAAGATCCCTTATCAAATTGTATCTTTAACTCAAACTTGTGAGCAAACACAGGACATTATGCACCTATGAAATTTACTAAACTGTCATTTTCTGGAACAGGGAGAAGTAATTATGCACCGTTGAGTCATTAGTCTATATCACACTCCACCCTTCTACCTCTGATATAGCAAAGTACCTTAGAATTATTTATTTATCAAAATATCTGATTATTTTCAAAAGAAAAAAGCATGGCCCTAAAAAGATAAAAAGTCTAAGTTATTCTAAGACTGCTCAGAAAAATACCTGAGCTAATTTTAGCAAAATAATTTTGGTGGATTTTCAACTTAAAAAAATGAAGATATTACTTCTAAGGATGGAGATAACTCAGCGCTCATCGATTATGGTCAGGTGTAAAGCATTTCTTCAGTGATAAGTATACCTTGCTTGCTAAACAGTAAATACAAGAGCAAGAGTGCACAATGGCAGTATCTAGAGAGGTTTAAATCATGCTTTCACTGGTGCCTGTGAGGCATAGAGCCTTCAGCTTCCATCTGGCACCCTTTCTTCTCCTTGATTTTTAGTCCTTGTAAAACACAAAGCGGATACACTAGACAACAAAAACAATTTATGTCACACTTAACAAAGACCACAGCTTTACTAGAATAAAATTGTATTTTACTGGACTTAAATACAAGAATTGGAATGCTACCAAATATAGAGTATTTATGCATATTTGTGTGGGAGGAGGTGTTTTATTTTATGCACACAACACAAACATATATGTGTACATGATCCTATACTATATACTATACACGTTATTAAGACACAAACCTTGTGTACACAGACATAGCTTACGTGATTCTATACTACATACTATACACATGACATCAGGACATAAATCGTGTGGTACACATACATAGCTTAATTTCTCAATTTATTATGTACAGCAAATGCTCACAGCTTCTCATCTAGTTACAGTCACAAGCATAAAATTTGGCCATTTTGAAGGTCAACCCTAACTTTATTTTTTGAGCCTCCTCAATGATTTAAAATGGTCTCGATAATCATAGGTGGCGTCACTTATTTAAGGAGAAACATGTTTTATCTTTTACAGAGAGATCTGCTGAGATACAGCTGGGAATAATTTAATTTCCAGTGATCTGAGGAAATGCAGTGTCTGGAGTCTCTATCCCACTGCTTTTCTCATCCTGATTAGATCTTTTTGTGAGCAGCGTGTCTGAGACTAAACCGATCTGTCATTGACTATCTGGCTCCCGCAAACAACTTTGAGGAAGGCTAAACTTTTGTTAGATGGTTTGTATTGCGATTTTGCCTTAGGAGCCCAGTTCCTGATATTGTTCTATTAAGTTTTTCCTCTTGCTTTTTTGAAATGGAAAATTAAGCTATTACAGGCATGTGACAGCTTAGCAGTTTCTTGGTCTGCATGTAGATATTATAATACTATAATTAAAAAATAAATCACCATTAATTTTTGACATAAAGCCAGTTCCATACATTTTTATATTCAGCCCTTTAAAATATTTTATCTTTATGTATTCATATATTTCAGTACTACCCTACTGTACTAGTTCTCACACCAAACATTAAATTTCTCAAAAGTACACATTATCTTCTTTTTTTTTATCTTCACTATTTCTTGCCTGTTTTGATTATGGAGCTGAGCTACAAACTGGAAGAACCTATTTGTTACAATATCAAAGATGAAGATCAACGGAGAGTGATTCTCTGTCAAGATGTTTATGGTCTAAACTCTCAAAACAGATAAAAGAAAGTAATGTGTAGTATAAGATACACCTACTACATTATCTTTAATTTTACATGCTGACTTTCTTTAAAAAAAAAAACATGAGTTCTGCTTTTGACCTCTACTATATACTTATTTTTCCATAAGTGAAAATACTCAAAATTTATGGGGCTGGCCCCGTGGCCGAGCGGTTAAGTTCGCGCGCTCTGCTGCAGGCGGCCCAGTGTTTCGTTGGTTCGAATCCTGGGCACGGACATGGCACTGCTCATCAAACCACGCTGAGGCAGCGTCCCACATGCCACAACTAGGTGGACCCACAACGAAGAATATACAGCTATGTACCGGGGGGCTTTGGGGAGAAAAAGGAAAAAAAGTAAAATCTTAAAAAAAAAAAACATTCAAAATTTAGTTGCAGCTTTTGTCATTGTTTCACTAATATCTCATTCTAGAGACAAAAGTGGTCCCTAGGCCATGTGGTTTGATCGCAAAATACATATGGTGTTGGTTCAGGCCCTCTTAGATAAAGATGCAAAGATGGTATTAGATGTGCAAGAAATTCATTGGGGGACGTGTCTATGAAGGATGAGGGTGGAAATATCCAGTGTAGAGCCTTCATTTCTCATGGCATGTCTGACCTCTCTGCAAGGTGAGTGAGGGAATGGACCACTGGGTAGAAAGGACCTCAACAGTGCAGATCTGAGAAAGTTTCGTTTGAGCTGACCAGGAGTCCTTAGGCAAAAGTTTCCCAAGAGAGGATTCCTGCAGTACTGGGGAAGAATGGGGAGAATGGCCCGTTGCTAATCTCTCTGCCATGCTCAGTCATTGGCTGGAAACACCATCACCTGCAAGAAAGAGGTGACCCTGTATGCAAGCACAAATTTTACTTTTCTTAACAAAATGTAGAATTTCAAATCTGTATGCTTAGCTTCTAAAGTACGTGGTTTTTTAAAAACACATTTCCATTTATAAATCAAATAACTGAATTTTCAATAAGTATGAGGAAGCTCTACTTAAAATTGTTTGCTAATCATCTACTGTGACATGATTAATCTAATGGGGATAATCTAAATTATATTTAACCACTCACCTCTCTACTTTCACTAAACTCTATTCTCATATATTAATCATGTATGAGCTGCTGTGAGAAGACACTCAAAATCTCAGTCATTTACTATATCAAGATTTTTCCGCACAGTCCTTTGAAGGTTGTGGTAGCAGATGTTCTCCCATACTGTCATTCCAGGACTGACCTATTTTCAGGGTAGACTAGGGGCTTTAGAGGTCTCCATAGGAACTGCAAAAACGTCATCCAGTGGAGTGTCAGCGTCTCAGTGTGTCTGGTCTTCTATAACAAAACACCACAGACTGGGTGGCTCATAAACCACAGAAATATATCGCTCACAGTTCTAGAGGCTGAAAGTCCAAGAACGAGGTTCCAACATGGTTGAGATCTGAGAGACCTCTTTTTGGCTCATAGCCAGTGCCTTCTCACTGTGTCCCCACAGGATGAAAGAGGATAGGGAGTCCTGTGGGCTCTCTTTAATAAGAGGACTAATCCCATTCATGAGGGCGGAGCCCACCCAAAGGCCCCAACTCCTGAAACCATCACATTGGGATTAGGGTTTCAACATATAAATTTTGGGGGGCACACAGTCCATAGCAGCCAGGAAGAAGCAAATGCTGTCAAGAAGCAGTGGCCTCCACTACATTTTGTAGCAAATGAATTCAACAAAATGTCTTAAATTACTTTAGTTTTCAGTAAAAATGTTTTCACAGCACTATGACTTCTCCTCCATGCTTTGCTTTTACGTAATTTCATTATAGTACACAGCTACAAAATGTATTTCTTACTCTTTCTATATTTGTTATTGAAGATATTGGGCATTGTGTTTAACTCACTCTTTTCATATCAAATTGTATCTTGTGTTTTATTATGTTACACTTCAAGTTGCATTTTTTAAAAATATAAGCACATTAATCATGAATAAATGATAATGGTAGCTTAGTTTTGGGAAATTTTAACTTTTGATTTTTGGTAAAATATGCTCTATACCTGGGTTCCACTCTCTATGAATCCATATAGTAGAATAATCATTGAGAAATTTATTGAATATGTCCACTTATCAAGAAAGTATATTAAACAGAGGAGAAGTGAAACTTGTCTAGAATCTGAGAAGAATTGTTTCTTAATTCAGAGGTACTGTCACTGCCTTACAACCAGTGGGAGACAGCTAACGAAAAAGAAAACTCTGAAGCACAATGTTGTTAGATAGAGAGGGCGCTGGGGAGAGACTTTTCAGAGCTGACCAGTCTCCAAGTGAGACCCAAAAGTCCCCAACACTCTCTACCGCCAATTATATTCTAATTGTATCAGTAAGTATAGTAGGGCAATGAGCGAAATGGCCTATGTGCTTCTCTTATCCATGATCATTCTTACTGAGCAAGGTGGCGTGAAAGTTCTTCTTAGCTTGACTAAATTTTAGATAGACTTCTTCTTGACTCTAGACCCTTGACTTTCCTTTGCTTACAGCATTTACTTTAGAAAACTGTCTCTGTAAATTCTTTCTCTGCCCCTTTGAGGTGTAAATATTTTTAAAAGCCTCTGTCCTGTTTTACAATCTAGACAGTCATTCTGAAGTCCCTAGGAGCCATCCCTTCAAAATATAAAAATCAAGCAAGTTAATACGTCTGTCTCGCAGAGATAGCACCTCTACCCTCCCACACCTCTCTGTGGGAGAGTACGAGCCAACTTTGGTGGGAATTGAGTAGCAAACACAGATGACCTATGATCCCCTCATCTCCATCCTATTTCATAAAAACTCTCCAGCCTTTTGTTTCAGCAGAATTGAGCTCAGATTTTGTGCTGCCTGGGGAATTCTTTCTTCTGTGTTGCAATAGCTTTGAATCAAGTCTTTCTCACCTGTTTCACTTTGTCCAGTGGAACTTCTGTTTTGACACTACTTTTGGTTTCTGTCCATTCAGTGTTTTCCAATATGTGTATTGAACAAGACTGTTGATTAATCTCACTTGTTAATAAAGTTTAATTTTGCATGCAAATTGATATGATTCATAAAAAGCACACTTGCCTCACAAATATATATGCATGTTATACTTTATTATTATCTCTTACTTGATGTTTCTACTTATTTACTTTCATAGATTTAAAAGACACCTATTGATTTCAGAGCCATTACATTTACACTGGAAGTTTAATTAATTTCTTTCTTCACTGAATTCATTTTTTTTTTCTTGACAGTCCCTTCACTTTTTCTTTCAAGACAATGATTAAAGTTATGAATAACAAGGGATATTATTTAGAGGTAACCTTTAAGGTTTACTTTTAACGAAGCTGTCCCAAAAAATGTGAGGACTGAAAAAGGCAAAATTTAGTGAAGGACTTAAATAAAGAGGAAACTATAGCACAAAAGTTAAAGGATCATACAAATTAGCACAATGAATATGACTAAAAGAAACACACTTCTGTTTTTTTAAAGTGTGACATCATAATTCTTGTTATGTCTATTTGACAACATACAATATATGAGGAGATTGGTCAACATTTGTAAAATAGAATTGAAAAACATTGAAAAATGAGGGTAGAAACAGCAAGTAAGGCTTAAGTTCATTTAACTGATTAGAAGCTAAAAGAGCACTAGATGGATGTTAATTGGTTTTTTTGGGCTAGCATGGCTATTTGTGAATCTTATTTTTCTATGTATACTGTGAAAGAAAAGAATGCTTTTTTCAAAGCTGTGACAATTTGGCTGCCCAGGTCTACATATTCTAAAGCAGAAAATGAAAAAAGCTCAGGAATTATCCAAAATGAGCCAATTACTGTTCCTGGATCTTTTGGGTGCTACTCAAAGAATTTCCCTGGCAGGAGCTTTTCTTAGTGTTTTTATTTAATAGGTAACAGTTCTGACAACTGCAAATTGACAAGCAAGCAGGAAACACATTGTAGGCTTGAGTTTTTGTGGGGTCAAATCACTTCTGGTCTTTTGGTTATTGCAGATATATTTGTACAAGGAGACTGTTTGTGAATGGAGCCTTTGTACATGCAAATTAAATTCCCAGGTGCCCATATTAACTGAGCACGCAAACGTAATTGCTCACAACGTTAGGAACTTCAGACTGGGAACTCTGTGAGGTGAAACAGCATTTAATTTATACCAAAGGGTAGAAATCATGACACCTGTACCCTGTTTCTGCTATATTGAATGGCTGGTAATTTTTAATTGGCAAAAGTCCAACTTAAAATTTTAACTTAAGCCTTTTGGTATGCAAAGTCTAGAACGAAGAAGCCATCATATTATAACCATAGACTCAGGACATGAGTTTTTGCATTCAAATGTTTTTCAATAGTCAAAGTGCAATGGAACTAAAAAAAAAAAACGTGGTTATGGGGTTAAACTGAATCAGAATCCTAGATGTTGAAAATGAAATTTACCTGTTATATTTAGTGATTTGTTACATTATAATTTTTTACTACTGGAAAACTAAATCCAGACAAAATGACCAGCACTTCAGTATGATAATTTTCTGTAACTATTCAAACTATAGTTTCTAAATTGATAACAAAACCATAGATTATTTTGTTAAAGCTAGAATAAAGTAAGTATAAGAAAGATGGAAGACTGTGTTACACTTATTTATCTTTTTATCTAACATTAGTTTGCGTCTAATAATAAAAGCAAAGGACTTCATCAATGTGGAATTGTCCCTGCTATTTCAAAATAGCATCCATATATTTCGTGACATTGGATTGGTGGATAGAATTCTTATACATCTTTTCTCTGTCTTAGAGATTGAATTATAGAGTAGCATTACAGCTAAATTTATCCATAAATGTAGAAACTGCACTCATTACCATCCAGCTGGGTTTGCTCAGCCAAGTGATAATAATGGGTTACACTGGAAGGCAAAAACAATCGTAATATGGATTGGCGAGGAAAACAGTAAGCTAGCAAAGGACACTTTGGAATCCAATTTGAAGTTTTTAGCCTCAATTAAAGTGGCTAGGAAGTAGCAGAGCAAATAAATCATGCTGAGATGAAGTAATCTAAACTATTTCAAGCCTTTCAAATACCTCAGAGCTTGACAAAACATAAGAAATAGAATATTGCAAGTAACAGATCCTTGGACACAATATATACATTTATCTGTTTGTTTTTAAACAAACATTTCTTGAGCCTCTCCCGTATCTCAGGCAGTGTGTTAGGCCCTGAAGACACAACACTTTCACATCAGTGTAACGATCTGCGGCAAAGATCAAGACACGTCTTTATTAAAACAGACTTATCCAACCTCAAGGGGTCTGAATACAGTTTGTTTGTTTTTTTCTTAGAAATTTGCCCAATTCAGAATTAACTGCAAAGTGCCCAGAGTAAACAGGAAATGTTTTCAATAATTACTTCCACCTACTGCAATTAAACTTCAAATCATCAGGTTGTCAGTGAATCTTCAGACAAGCAGTGAAGCAAGTACTCTTTTGATGGATCCATAGAAAAACTTTGGTAGTTTGAGTAAGGATTAATGGTACTGGAATACAGTAGAAACTGCTCTCATCATCTCAGGTTACTAATTGGTCTGCACAGACTGCCAGAAAATTTCTCTCTGAGTAAAAAATGCAGAGATTATGAGATTTTTTTCCCTTGGGAAACTAGAAAGGTGGCAATAAACCATTTATGTTTCCTTGCTTTGTATTACCTGTGCCTACAAATGGAGTACTTTCATTGTTATACCTCTGTAAATAACCATTATGGATCTATCTTGCCATTTCAATGATAACCTGCATTGTCCACTCTTGTTTTCTATCCTGGCAACATATCATCTTCCCAATGCACCAGGATAGGTGATGTAGGTGAGGAAGACATTTCCTCTACCTACTCTGGGTCCTTCTGGCCAGACAATGAATTAAATTGACATGAGGGACTGGAATTGGCCACCCCAAGACACATCTTTTTGGCATGAGGATTATTTTGGGCTTGTTATTTCTAAAAACTGCAGACTTGAGAGAAACTCTGGAAAGTAAAATTTACTTACCCTCTGTTAAGAGACATTTACATTTGTAAAGGAAATCTCCATCTGTAAAGGTGTCTCCCTCTCTGTACCAGGAAAAAGGGGGTATGACCTTATCTCTAGACACTCTTAACACTGGGGAAGGCAAGCACTTAAATACGCATGATAACCTTACTCTTGTTTGCTGTGCTTTTCTGGTACTCTCCCATAACTGACTCCCCCAACCCACAACATCCTCCTTTGCCTTTAGCTGAGAAAGGTATTTAAGATGAGAACCTCTGCCATTTTGGAGAATTACTCAGTTTTTCTCGATGTCTCCCATGTATACATGTTATAAAGCTTTGTTTAGTTTTAAACACCTAACACAAAAGCTCCTTCTCAAACTTTTGAGGCATGGTATCGACAGAAGCCACCTAAGGGAGAGATTGGCAATGACCTCACCTTTGTCAGTATGCTTTGAGGTCTTCAAGGCAATTTTTATTTTGATGCTGCTTTTGATACAATATGACATTTGCCTTGAGCTTTCTGCTGCTAATGCTCATGCCACAAGGGTTGTGTCCAGACTGAATGGGGCATGGTCTTTTGGAACAATATTTCCTTTAGCAGAAGTTCAGTCTCAATTAAAGAAAGGAAAATGAAGTGCTACTGTTTAGCAAAAGTTCCATAAATAAGCAAGTTTCGAAGACATTTCAACAAGCTCTTATCCTTTTATAGTGCTTCTGCTTTTAACACTTTAATCTTAAAAAATGGATATATAATTCCTTTTTGATGAATTTATACAAAATATATAATATTCATTCATTCATTCATTAAGTTCGGGGCACCTATTGTGTGTACTTCACAAGCTAGCTCCAAAGAAACTTACAAACATGCTCCGTGAGGAACCTGTAATCTAGTGTTGTTAAATAAATCTGACAAGAAAACAAATCACATCCTAACAGTGTTTCAAGCACTGTTCTGCTTTAATAGCATTAGAGGGATTAGGGAAGTTTTTGTAATGAAGGTAGAATTCGAACATAGCATTTATTGATTTGAAGTATTTTCATAATGGCGATAGAATTTAAAGCGCTCCACAAGAACAAATAATGGTAGCAAAGACAGAATCATGAAGGTTCACAAGTATGTATGTATACATTTTTGGGAAGTCTTAATCTAGAGTAAATACCTTAAACCATTCATATAAATATCAAACAATTTAAAGAGCACAAATAAGTCATAGACAGCATAATGATTGTTTCCAGTTTTCTGTGTTAAATACAGCCGCCTGTATTAAAATCATCCCATTCCTTATCTAGGACCATAAAGAAAATTAATGAGAACACATCAAAACCACCTAAAATTGATGTCTTGGGCATAGCTGGAATAGGAATAAGATTATACAGTCAAGTGGGTAAAGATATAAGCAAGACTAGAAGAATTGACCCTGAGCCGTACACCACTGCTGGGATTTGGGTAGAAAGCAGAATGAAGAGGGCAAGGGGATTGTACTAGCGGAAAAACCCAGAAAACAAAAAGGAGGGAGCTCACTGGAAGATAGAACTACTTAGAACTCAATGGACAACTGGCTAGTCAGAGAAAGCAAATGAAGAGTGGGCTCTAAGCCTAGGGAATATAGTCAATAATATTGTAATAACTTTCTATGGCGACAGTCACTAGATTTATCATGGTGATCATTTCATAATGTATATAAATAACAAATCACTATGCTGTATACCTGAAAACAATAGGATATTGTACATCAATTATAGTTCAATAAAAGAAGAAAGGAAAGAAAGAAGTGGGATCTTGATATGTGCAGGGCATAAGCAATGGCAGTATTGCAAAAATTCCATTTCTGGGGAAAGTATGGGAAGCATTTTGGAAAGTAATATCTCTTGAAAGCAATATCCAGTATGAAGGACAGAAAAAGCAAAGTGGCTGATGTTAAGGCTCAATTTACCAATATGAAATCTAAGTATATATAGTCGGCTATAGAATTTACATGCGTATACTTGTACATGTATATGAATAATATTAAACAAACAGGCCATGTACACATGCATGCACACACACATACCTCTAAGGGAACACGTAATAAAGAAGCTGCTCTGTCCTCTAGCAACAGAGCGATGACCCACTGAAGCAAGGAAAATGAAAAGAAACACAAATTCCTTTCCCATTCCTCGTATTGCCTTCAAGACTTTCCTGGTAACCACTAGCTAAGGAATTCAAAACATTAAAACTTAATAAGAAAAATAATTTTCAAATAATAGATAACATAATATATACCTGGGAAATATAAATAATATTCAAAAATATATACTAGAAGAAAATAAAACCAAAAAACAACACTAAAAGCAAAAGCAACAACCAAACCCCAGAAAACTTTATGGGAGACAAAAAGCAAACTGGAGAAATCAGCAGAAAAACAGAAAATGTAACGTGAAATTCCAGTATTAATTAAAAATAATTACACAGGTAATTGCAGCTGTGATAAAGAGAAACCATGCCACAAATGCAAGATCTCAGAAAATGTAGCATAAACTAAGAAACATTTGAAATGGTAAATGACAAAACCCAGGAAATAAATTGAAGAAAAAAATAAAATATTCCCAGAAATGAATACTAAATTCAAAGTACTCAAAGGAAAATAGATTTGACTAAAAGTATAATAAGAGACACAGAAGATATCAATGAGAAAAATCAAGAAGATAAAATTGATATAAAGTAAGTGATTTAAAAGTATGAAAGAAAAGGAAATTCTGCACACTCTATTCCACAGACTTTTTACTGGATACAAATAAGAAAGATTGTGGGTAGAGCCAGACCATAGAGAGCCTGAGACTCTCAGAATGATCAGTGTGGAGGAGGGGTCATCTGCCTTGACAGGAAAAGCACAAAGTCCTGCCCCTCCCTCCTGCTCAGAAGGCTTCTCTCAAAAGTCTTAAGCTTACAGCGAGGGACAGGTGTGCTGCTGGGGGAAAGCCAACAAAGAGAAACAGCAAACTCATGAGCCCAGGATCCCAGAGAAATTTTGTGAGGTGTGCTACTGCAGACAGGGGCAGAAAGCTCTATTGCACAAGACATGCCACGTTTACATGGCAAAATTTAGTTACCACAGTAAGGAAAGGGAAAAACACAGAGAAAGCCTTACTGACATTTATAGAAAATTCCAACCAACAACAGCAGAATCAACACTTTTTTTGAATAGACTTTATTTTTTAGAGCAGTTTCAGATTCACAGCAAAATTGAACATTAAGTACAGAATTCTCCTATACCCTCTATCCCCATACATACACAGCCTCCTCCAGGAGCATCATCTCACACCAGAGAGGTCCATTTATTACTATTGATAAGCCTACATTGACACATCATCATCCAGGGTCTATAGTTTACATTGGAGCTCACTACTGGTGTTGTACAGTCTATGGGTTTTGACAAACATATGATAACATGTATCTACCATTATTGTATTATCCAGACTAGTTTCAATGCCCCCAAAATCCTCTATGTTTACCTATTCATCCCTCCCTTGCCTCAACTCCTGGCAACTACTGATCTTGTAAATGTCTCCATAGTTTCATCTTTTTTGGAATGTCATATAGTTTAAATCATATGGTAAGTAGCCTTTTCAGATTGGTATCTTTCTTTTACTAATATGCATTGAAGTTCCCTCCTCTTTTCATGGCTCGATAGCTTGTTTTTTTTTTAGCTTTGAGTAATATTCCATTATCTGGGTATACCACAGTTAATTCATCTACTCACCTACGTGAGGATCATTTAGTTGCCAAATTTTGGGATTTATGAATGAAGAATATAAAATAAAGAATTTGGCATTTATGAATAAAGAATATAGAATAAAGCTTCTATAAACATCCATATGCAGTTTTTTTTTGTAAACATGAATTTTCAGCTTGAGTAAATACCAAAGAGTACAATTTCTTGGTCATATCATAAGAGTATACATAAGAGTATATGTAAGAAACTGTTAAATTGAATTCCAAAGTGGCTGAACCAGTTTGTATTCCCACCAGCAATAAATGAAAGTTCCAATTGTTCCATATCCTCCCCATCATTTGGTAATGACAGTGTTTTGGATTTTGGCCATTCTAATAGGTATACAATACTATTTCATTGCGTTAATTTGTAATTCTCTAATGGCATATAATGCTGAGCATCTTTTCATACGCTTATTTGCCAAGTGTATATCATCTTTGGTGAGGTGTCTATTCTGGCCTTCTGCCCATTTTTCAATTGGGTAGTTTGTTTTCTTATTGTTGAGTTTGAGTTCTTTGTATATTTCAGATAATAGTTCTTTATCAGATATGTCTTTTGCAAATATTTTCTCCTAATCTGTGATTTATCTTTCCACTCTCTTTGCATTGTCTTTCACGGAGCAGAAGTTTTCCTTTTAAGGATGTCCAGTGTAGCAATTGTTTCTTTCATTAATCATGCCTTTGGTGTTGTATCTAAAGAGTAATTGTCATATCAAAAGTCTCCTAGATTTTCTCTTATTTTATCTTCTAATGGTTTTGCAGTTTTACATTTTACATTTAGGTCTATGATCCATTTTGAGATAATTTTTGTGAGGAGTGTAAAGTGTGTATCTAAATTTACTTCTTTTCTACATGTGGCTGTCCAATTGTTCTAGCACCATTTGTTGAAAAGACAAAAGATATTTCTCCACTTTATTGCCTTTACTCCCTTGTCAAAGATCAATAGATGATATACACATATTCTTTTCACATTCACATGGAGCATTTAACAAAATAAACTATATTATACTGTTCCATCAAGCAATTTATAAAAAAATTTAAAAAATTTAAAACATAAAAGTATGTTTGACTACAATGGAATTATGCTAGAAATGAATAACAGATAGCTAGAAAAGGTCCCTAAATATGTGAAAATTAAACAACTTAAAAGTAACCCATATGTTGAAGATGTGAAAAAAGAAAAGATTTTGAATTAAATGAAGTGGAAACCACAATATTTCACAATTTCTAGTAAACGGCTAAAGTAGCTGTTTTTACAGTATTAATTGCTATAATGTAATGGAATTATCTTATTGAAGTAAATACTTATATTAGAATATCTTAAGAAAGTAAAAAACAAGAAATTAAAAAAAAAGCCAGATGGAAAGACTAAAGATAACATAAGAAAATAAAATTTAAAACAAATAAAATAAAACAATAAAGAAAAATCAATGAAAACAAAATCTATTTATTTGAAAAGAGAAAATTTATATACGTCTAGTAAGATTGCTCAAGAAGAAGAGAGAAGAAACAAATCATCAACGCTAGGAGTGAAAGAGGAGACATCACTACAGATGCTACTGACATTAAAATCATAGTAAGGAGATATTCTGAACCACTTCATTGTGATAAATTTGATGACTTTGATCAAATAGATAAATTCCTTGAAAGGTGTAAATTACAAAGGCTTACTCGAAGGGAAATAGGTAACTTGAATATTTATGCCTATTAAAAGAATTAAATTTGTAGTTAAATATAAAACCATTTCCCAAGAAAGAAAACTCCATGCCCAAATAGTTTCACTGGTGAATTCTACCAATAATGTTAGGAAGAAATTATGTCAATTCTACACAAATTTTTCCTGAACATAAGCATATTGGGAATATTTCCTCAATTATTCTAACAGATCATCACAAACCTGATACCAAAACCAGACAAAAAGAAAACTGAAAATGAATACGTTTCATGAATATACATATAAACGTCCTCAACAAAATATTAGCACATTGTATCTGACAATATACAAAAATGATAATGCATTATGCCTAAGTGGGAATTTTTACAGTTTGGCAAGGTTTGTTCAACATTCAAAAATCAGTCAGAGTGATTTATCTGTAAAATACTAAATAAAAAAATTGTGTAACTATCTCAATGGATGCTGAAATACTATTTGACAAAATTCTATATCTATTTATACTAAAACTTTAAGAAACATGTAGTTAAAAATCTACAAAAAGCCTGGGGTCAGCCTGGTGGCATAGTGGTTAAGTTTGTGAGCTCTACTTCAGCAGCCCAGGGTTTGCAGGTTCAGATTCTCGGAGCAGACCTGCACACTGCTCATCAAGCCATGCTGTGGCAGTGCCCCACATCCAAAATAGAGGAAGATTGGCACAGATGTTATCAGGGCCAACCTCCCTACACACACACACACAAAAATCTGAAAAAAGCCTACAGTTGGCATATACTTAATTTTTTCCTCGTTGTTCCTATGTTCAGGAATAAGTCAAGAATGATTGCTCTTATCACTCTGATTTGACATTTTCCCAGAGACTCTAGCCAGGAAAATAAAGCAAGGGGAAAAAAGGAGGAAGGTATACAGATTGGAAAAGAAGAATATTTGAAGATAACATGATCATCTATGCAGAATATACCAAAGAGCCTAGAAAAAGGCTTTTAGATATAATAAAGGAGTTTAACAAGCTTGCAGGATGCAGGTCAATAAAAAATATCAATTGCATTTCTTCATACTAACAATGAGCAATTAGATGTTGAATTTTAAAAATACCATTTACTATAGCACCAAAAATATTAAATAGGTATAAATATAACAGAATATATGCAAAATTTGTATTCTTAACACTATAAAGCTTTGATGGGGGAAAGCAAATAGAATATAAATACAAGGAGAGATAACTTTGTTCATAGATTAGATGGTCAATATTGGTAAATTCACATTGTCTCCAAACTGATTTATAAATTTAACAAAATCCCAATCAAACTCCCATTTTTTTTAAGATACTGAAAATATGATTTGATAATTTACACTGAAAAGCAAATGAGCTGGAATAAGCAACAAAATTTTGGAAAGGAGGAACAAAGTTGAAAGATACAAAATACCAGAATTCAAGACAAATTGTAAAGCTGTAGTAATTAAGACAGTCTACCAATTCAAATACTAATCTCTTGTAGAAACATCCTCACAGACACACCCAAAAATAATGTTTTACCAGCTCTGTGAGTGTCCTTTAGCCCAGTCAAGTTGACACATAAAATTAACCATTATAGATACTAAGTATACAAAAACATATAACCACTGCAGGAGTTGATCAAGTAAAGAAATGTAGGGAAGAACTTTCCAAACAGCTGAACTAGTATGCTTAAAGTTTCTTTTGAAAGAAGGAGCATGGTTAATGCTAAAGAAAGACTTGTCTTAATAGAGACCAAAGTTAAAAGTGGCAGAAAAAAATAAGAGTATGAAATCTTGTATTTTGTCTCCTGGATACCATTAAGAATTTGCTGTATATCCTGAGAATAATGAGAATGCATTCAATATGTTTTGTTTTAAAGGGAGGTAAATTAAGATTTGCATTTTGAAAAGATTACTCTGATAGCATGGAGGGCAAAAATGTCATAGGCATTCCTATTTGGTGGCTCCTGCAAGATGCCAAGGGAGGAAGTCATTTAATTGTATTGCAATACAAATTCAGCTTCTAACCTTGTTAGGCTTTCTGCAGACTCGGCAATGCTTTCCTGATTTACCTTTCTGTAGTCCTTCCAGATTGTGATTCTTATTTCCTCCACCTCTTTGTCTTGGACCACCCTGACTAAACATTTCTCCCACTTTGGCTTGGTGTCAAGGATTCAGTACCTGAGTGCTGTGCTCCTCGTGGGCAGTAATCCCTCTGATCTAACACTTGCCATGCAAGGGTCTGGGCAAAAACTAGGGAAAGCTGAGACAGAAATTGGAAGGTCTTTTTCTGACTGATTTGAAATTATACCTTTGTGGCCTGAGAGCTGCTTAGGAAGTGGAATTAGCACTGGGTAAGATAAGGTAAGGTAGGGAGGACCAGATGAAACTTGGGAAAGGCAATTAAACTATTTAACAAAATTAAATTCTGATGCAGAAGATTGTAAGAGTTAACAGTTGGGCATTCTGTATATCACTTCATTCCTTCCCTCTCTCTTTCTCCCCTTCCATACCTCTCTTCCTACTGTTCTTTCTGTATTTCCCTATTTTTCCCCAGGATGATTGAGTTTGGATCCATAGGCTCAGTGAGATATTTTTAATATATTTACTACTCTTTTCATGCATATGCACTTGGCTTTCTTCTCTACACTCTACTTATCCATCTCTATCTTCTCCAGGTACACCTTCTCTATCAGCCAAAAAGTAATCTCATTCTGAATAACTCACCCTTTAAAGCATATATTATACCAAATTATTTGAAAGTTTAGGTAAAATAATGTGACATGTTGATAGTGTCATTATCCTCAGTTACTGTTTCGGAATATCTATAACTCTATGCTGAATATGTAACGTCTAAGTGGTCACTTCTATAGGAAGATTAGTCAACTCAATACTAGAAAATCATTTCAATTAGATTTGATGTAAATTTAAGTGGAACATTTTAATAATACAAAAGGTAGTATGAGCTGATGAGATTAATATGCTCAGCAATGCATGTATTAAAGTTCAGAACGTATGAAAAGTACAATAACTCTAGGTAATGTCAGCGTATATTTTCACACACACTTCTTTGTAATTATCACATGCTACTCCTTCTAAGAATCTGAAGTGTTTAGTGAGCAAATCTAAAATGATAGGATTGCCTACCACCCCAAAGTGCTCATCCTGAGAGGTAAAGGCTAGTGCTTTTTCTGATAGCATGGCGTTGGAGCTGAAAGAGAAATGGCTGGTCTGGCGCATTTGTTCACTTTCCTCGTCAGCCTTTGGGTTATTTTATTCTACAAGCGTCATATTCCTGTTTGAAATTATTTATTTTGTCAGTAGCTTCAGGTTGGTGATGTCAAAAAGATGTTGTACTAGCAGAACTTTTGAAATTATATTTCACTTTATGAATAACCAGGCTATTACGTAACTGAATCAAGAACCCGTTCAATCAGTGGGGCAAACAATGAATATTCATCTTTTGCTTGTTTTTGTGTTAGATGTCATAGTTCATCCATTGCTTGCTAGAAAGAATGAGATCACCTTGCCAATCTTTGTAGATCTATAGTCTACTCCTACTTTTTATTTTTCCTGGTAAAGGCAAAGATCAGGTTAACGGAATACAAATATGAAAAAAGTGGAAGACAGTTATTCTGATTTTTCTTCTGAGATACAAAATGAAGTGTATAATTATTCAACTGCATAAGGAAAAATATACTATGAAGTACATACTCGAGTTCCAAAAAATTTTTCTAATCCACAACTTAAAATATTTATTTAATATTTTTGCTATGCTTTCTCAAACAATGTTCAGTGAATTGAGCAATTGTTTCACATAATCTGAATTTTGTTTTTAGGAATCTTTAAAGAAGAGCACTTTTTAAGGAATTGTACTTATATATGCACATGTAAGTTGGTCTGTTTTTACATGCACAAATATCTTCCTTATTACCATATGTGAAAATAAATGATACCTGTAAATTACGTATGAATAGCATGTGCTAAAATGGAGAGCAAGAATGCCCCCCCCCCCCCCACCGAGAACACATACTTTCACATTTCAAAGTGAAAGGACATTCCTTTGGATTACATTGCAAAAGAAGTCTTAGTGATTTCTTTGAAAAAGAAAAGGAGAAGATTGTATTTTATGAGTAATTCTTTTAAAAAGGTAAATTATGTTTACTTTAAGTCCCAAATGTGGTAATTTTTTTTGTTTATCTTACTTCTCCCACATTTGAAATAATCATATTCTATAGTTAATGAAGCATTGTATGCCCAAGATGATGATATCACAAAAATGCGGCATTATTTGTTTTGCAGACATCTTAAGATACCTATAACCAAAGAAATTTCCATTTCTTCGGGCCAGCCCAGTGGCATAGTGGTTAAGTTCGTGCATTCTACTTCAGCAGCCTAGGGTTCACAGGTTCGGATCCTGGGCACAGATCTACATACCACTCATCAAGCCATGCTGTGGCAGGCTTCCCACATATAAAATGGAGGCAGATTGGCATAGATGTTAGCTCAGGGCTTATCTTCCTCAGCCAAAAGAACAGGATTGGTGGTCTATGTTGTTAGTTCAGGGCTAATCTTCCTCAAAAAAAAAAAAAAATGAAACTGCCATTTCTTGATTTTTAAAATGTCTAGAAGTCTTCTCACTGGAGTTTCTAACCAATAGGATCACTTCATATGTAATAAAATGTGTTTATACACCTAAAAAGATTTCTATTTCAGTGTTACCGTTTCTTCTGCTTCTTCCAATCTCTACAGAAGACTGTCCTGCTTGAGAGCTGTTAAATTAATTAACAAACAGTCAGTTAGACTGAGGTGGGTCTGATGCTCTCTTGGCTATGGATGCAAACCAAAATCTAAGCCTGTAAATGCCTCAAGTTTAGGAAATCAAAACTCTAAGCACAACCAATCACAAACAGCCAACTAGGCTTTAAGCCATAGCCAACCAACAAATTTCCCTTCTTTGCTTCCAGATTTTCCTTATATAAGTCTCCCCGCTAAATCCTGTCAAAGGAACACTCCTAACCACTTCCTATTTGGCCCTTTTGATAAATGCTGAAAAAAACTCTTAAAAATTTTAATATGCCTCAGTCTATCTTTTAACAGAGTACAGGCTCCTCAATGTTACGGTGGCATAGTATATTGACTGGACAACTTCTCTAAGCCTCCAGTTCCCATGTGAAAACTGGGGCTGCTATTACCTCCCCCACAACAGTGTCAGAAGGTGTTGTTTGTGACATGCTTCACTCTCAGTATGCTTTCCACAAACCTATAAATAACCTTAGCTATAATTATCATTATCCTCAGTTATCTTCCCTAGTACTTGAGAGCTAGAACAATCTGATATTTCAGTCTCATTCCTACAAATCTTGTCTGAGGAGGCGAAACGAGCCTTGGGATTTTGTTTTATTATATTTTTGTTTGTTTTCCCCTGTTAAATAGAGCTAATAATAGCTGCCAGCTAGGATTATTTTAAAGTCAAGTGATATAGTGTCATCTTTTTTATTTCTCTTCCCTTACATGGGTAATGTGCTAAGAAAACACTTTTAATCTCTAGGTCCCTAGAAAAATCAGGAATCAAAGTGAAGCCTACAAGCAAGGAGCCTCAGGACATCTGCTCAGATACCAAAAGGAATGTACCAATCTGAGCTGGGCCAAAGCCCTGTGGAAAATGCATAATTTGCCTGAAAAAAAATGCTTAAATTGTAGTGTTGTGGTGATGCATGATAATGCCATACCTTCATGCCTTGTGAATGATTTCTGTCTGATATGTATTCTGCTACCTCTGATGATTTCATATTCCAAGAAATTGACAAGCATGATTCTCTTCTCATGTCTTTTCTTGTCCTGCTTTTCCTAACAATTCATTCCTCCATGTAATGGTCTTAGGCTGGAAGCTTAACTGTTGTTTCTGCAAATTATATGCTGTGGAGACCAGCATATTTTGGTGTAAAATCTACATTGACTTTATTTGCATTTACTTCCTGCATGTGTAATCTCAGTTCACCCATCAAATATAATTACAATAGGCGGACTTGGAATTTACACACCTGGAAAGGTCATTTGAGTTAGTTCCAAAGCATCACACCTTTACCTAATATCATTTCACTGCTGTCAAGGAGGCGAGCACCTACTGCGGTGGTTTAATTTATGCGGTTTGTGTGGTATTAGCACCCTTAGTTTTTCCCTATGAATGGTGTGAACATAAGCTCTTAAAACGATGACATGAATTAAAGTTACAGAACCCTTTCACCCTTCATGCCTGGAAGTTTATTATCAGAGCCTGTTTGATGGTGACAGCTCGTCTCCCCTCACCCGTGCTCAGTGCCCTGCATTTAAACAGTGGGGGCTTTCAGCAAAGAGACACGCTTTCCTCCCAGTTAGAGCACCATAGTTTCACATCACAGTCAGAGCCAGTGACGTGCAGAAAGGTTTGTGCCCAACTATTTTTGACATTAAACATTCATTAATCATTTTTCCATCTGAGACTGAGCGTGCACTATTAATCACTAAGAGAAATCGCGAATTTTGACAAAATGAATCAAATTAAATTTTAAACAGATGTCATGCCAGGACCTTGTTTAAACAAAGGTGTTTGGTTGTTGTATTTCACCACTGTGTACATGTGGGTGTTTTCATGTTGGGTATACATGTCTACTTTGATTTGTGAACACATGTACAATCACATTGGGACACACAGAGAGAATCATACAGTGATGAATACAACCAAAATGTGAATATACTTCAATGTCTGTGCAAATAGGAGAAAGCAGGCAATACTAAATAAAATTAAAATTGGAGTCACCAGTAAATACTCCAAGCAGAGTAGAAGGACTGAAAACATCACAGAAGAACAAGTCATGCATATGCTCTGTGATTGCTTCACCCCGAACAGATGCAAAGTGGCAATTGGTCTAGCTATTGGTTCATGCCTATGAGGTACTTAGCAGAATTGTATTAATTCATGGGAGTTTCCATTTGATGTCAAAATAAAAATGAAAATATCAATGAAATGTTGAGTTTTGTACATTAATGCATGTAAAGATTAGGAGAAAGAAAGCTTCATTTGTCTCTATATGTGAGGACACACTGCTCATTCCTTCATGTCATCGACGAAAGGCCCAAAGGTGTTTGGTAAGTGGTCTATTGTGTTCCTCACAGGATGGAATCATTTTTATTGACGACTGGGAAGCAAAAATGTATTTACTTGTCATTGCCAATGGCATACAGAGCAGTTGCCTTAAAATGGGGCAAAGACAAAGACCCAGGGATAATTCTGTCTCAATCCAGAAATGTATACTTAATTGGTCAATACCACTGGAGAAGTTTTTACTCAGAAATACTTTTATTTTTTATCCAAACAACTGAAAGACACTGCAAGGACATGCACACATGGTGATAAATGTTCACCTTTAGTGAAATGTATAATGTATTTTATAACTGTTTGGATTCCTGTGAACATTAGGGGTCATAGAGATTTTGATCTCATGACAATAGTTCTTGGCAACTGTTAAATATGGGTATAAATTGCTGAGGAAAACAAGCCACTTATAGAGATTCTTAATTGCCTGTTAACACTTATTTAATAACCTCTCTGTTTCTCTCTAGGCCTTTCAGCATCTAACTATTAATAATGAATATACAGAGGGTAGTAGGGAAAAATGAAATAAAGCTAAAATAAAGTAAATATTGTGGTCGGAATGAAGAAAGTAAAAAATTACTTCAGCAGGTATTTGTTCAACCTAAATTAATTATGTTGAAGTGTTTATGCTAAGCCTCTTTTTTGTTGTTGTTTTGCTTCTAATGAACATTTTTTCCAATAACCTTAGCATATTTATTGACGTGTAGCAAGAATAGCTAGTCTTTCTGTAAGATGATATATGTAGTGTCATAAGAAAGCTTTATAGTTTTTCTTCTGATATGATAGGAGGTTTTAAGAGAAAAATAAGCTTAGAGCAGGTTACAATACACAGCCTACTTAGAACTTAGATAAATCAACACTTCCCTTGAAGATGTGTTGTGTTACAGAAGTACTGTACACCTAACACAACAGTTGGGACCAGATAATTGAGTTATATGCCTGGTGGGTGATAAATCTAAGTTAGATTCTCCCAAGATTTATGCACAGAATAAAGTAGAAAGACAATGATAAAACAAAACTAAACAAAGAATAACATCAACAATATTCTATGAAGAAAAATAAATGAGTGGGGGAAGACAGTATCTTTTTTCCAAGAGTCCTTACTTCCTGGGTAAGTTTGTGTGCTTGGTTGTTTTCAATTCAGCATCACTGCCACCCACTTCTGAGATTTTGCCTGCATTGCAGAGATGTCAGATCCCCTTGGATCTCCTTCCTCATGTACACAACAGGTTAGAATCTGCCAACAACAGGGAATTATGAAAAGATTTGAGGGCAAAAGAGAAAGGCAGGTCATTATTCTCCAGATGCAGTTTTAACTGTGCATGAGCAGACATGAGGTCCAAAATAGCTGCTGGGAGATTTTCTTGAGCATCATTGATGTTAATGATGGAAATTGAAACAGAAGTAGAGCTTTCCAGCGGTTGGTAAGATTGACAGGGGCTTCAGGGTGAGATGATCTTGGATTTTCAGCAATTGCTAGGTGAGAGTTTTAAAACTTCCTGCTTTGGAGCAACAGGCTGATATCACTGGTGACAGCTTCTCTGACTTCTGTCCCCCTAACCTTTTCAATGGTCATATCAGCCTTTAATTCTTTCTGTTAAGACTTTCCTCTTACCAACCACATATTCTGACTGATACGTTGCACTCCATACAATCTCATTCCGCTTAGGCAGAAGACTGAAGGCTTGCTTCAATTCAGAATTATTTTTGGGACGGAGAGTAAAAAACGTTTCCTTAGAGGAAAAAAGATACTTTTGTGTTTCTTAGTTCAACAAAAATTTACTGAGTGTTCCTTATGCATCAAGCAAGGTTTCAGAAAGTGGGAAATCTATCAATGGTGAAAATAATACCCAAAGTCTGGGGCCTGATCTAGCTTCTAATCCAGTGAAATAAGAATACATCAAGTGTGTGGTAGTGATGGCAGGACAGGGATGGAAGTGGAGAATCCAATTAAGTGGGCAAGACAGTGCACAGGGAGTCTGGTTAGGAAGGGACTGCAATAATCCAGGGGAGAGAGGATGGTGGATTGAACCAGAATGGCAAAAGTAGAATGATAAATTTATTTGATTGTTTATGTTTATTCATTGAAAACATATATCCAGTGCTTGCTACATGCAGGAAGAAACTATACAGGACACTGGAAATAAAACTGAAAAAATGACATGACATAGAGTTTAAATAAGAAATACGATAGATAAGTAAACTATACATTTTGTTATGAGATTTTGTGTTATGGAAAGAAGACAAATCACAGTGTGTAAGAACTGCTGTGTCATGTGTGAGCAGTAATAATTAGGGTGGCCAGGTTAGGCTTCCTGTCCTGAAATTTATGTTGGCCTAGAGGTCTTAATTCCAGAGAGAAGAATGCTTGCCCCAGGAAATCCAACTCCATTGAATGGGAAGTTAACACTGCCATCCTGCCTCATCAGGCTCCTTATGCCTAAATCAACAGGCAAAAAAGAAGGTTTCTATGCTGGCTGAGATGATTGATCCTGACTACCAAGGTTATAGTCGTTGTACGGCTACTCAACAGTGGAGGTAAGGAAAAGTATGTCTGAAATACAGAAGATCCTTTAGGGTGTCTCTGAGTATTAGACTGCTCTGTGATTAAAGTCAATGGAAAACTATGACAATCCAATCCAGGCAGGATTACTAATGGCCCAGACCTTTCAGAAATGAAGGTTTGGTTCACCCCACCAGGTCAAAAAGGACAACTCGCTGAAGTGCTTGCTGAGTGCAAAGGGAATTTGGAATGGGTAGTGAAATAAGGTGGTTATAAACACCAGCTACTACCGCATGATGAGTTATAAAAACAAGGACTATAATTGTCATGAGTATTTTTTCTTATTTTGTTATGAATATGTTTATGTCTCTCAACAGATAGATAGATATACACACACATATATGATATTATATATATCTTTGTTTCTTCCCTCTCTTATTCCTCTCTCGTGTGACATAGATGTATTGATTTCATATTATAGAATTTAAGTATTATTAATGTTAAGTATTATTATCAGAATATCAAAGAGAAAAGCAAATATCACTTGAAGAATTTACATCCTCCTATAGGGAAGGAGTTAGCACATTTTCATTGTACATGGAATAGTTGCATCATGTTAGGCAGAAGTATGACTTGTTAGTGTCTTTATTTAGAGATTAAATATAGTTAAAGGAGATGGTTTATGGGTGCCAAGTTTAGGGCTTGTTGGACTTGTGATTGTTAATTTTATTAGTCAGCTTAGCTGGGCCATAGTGTCCAGATATTTAGTCAAAGATTATTCTAGAGGTTTCTGTGAGGGTATTTTTGGATAAGATTTACCTTTAAATTGGTGGACGTTGAGTAGAGTAGGTTGCCTTCCACTACGTGGGTGGGCCTCGTCCAATCAGTGATAGACCTGAATAGAGCCAGAGACTGACCTCTTCCCAGCAAGAGGTAATTAGCCAGCAGACTGCCTTCAGATTTCATCTGTGACATAGGCTCTTCTTAGTATTCCAGCAGACTGATGTTGCATTCTAACTGCAGCTCTCTCCTGAACTTCCAACCTGCCTGCCTTCCCCATCATATTCTGAACTCACCAAGCCTCCACAATCCCGTGAACCAATTCCATAAAATGTATCTCTTCCTGTATATACACATGTCCTATTTGTTCTGTTTCTCTGGAGAACCCTGACCAGTAGAGGAGATAAAGGAAAGTGGCAGCAGCTGATGGATGGAGTGAAATCAAGAAAAAGTTTTTCAATATGGTAGAAATAACTGCATTTCATATGTTGATGTGGACAATGTTGTACAGAGAGAAAACAGGTGTCAAAATGTAACGGAAAATGGTGAGATTAGCTGGGGTGAAGTCCCTGAGTAGATGTGAGGGAATGAGATACACTGTTTTGTTACGTGCATGAATAGACCAGGAAAGTTAACGAACGGGAAGCGGGCTAGGTTGATGACACAGTGGGAGCAGGGTGAAAATGGTGAAAAATGGTGTGATTCCAGATATATGTTGATGGTAAACCCAATAGAATTCTGGTGGATAGCATAGCTATGAACTCACAAAATCTTTAGTGTAGAAATTTATTTTGTCTTAGACATTCTCTTTCTAGATAACTGATTTGAACAATCAGCTTTAATATACTATGAATATAAATTAGAATATAAAAGTAGCTTTTGGACAAAGATATATTTTAATCACCACTGATTAATTAATTCTAATTCAATAACAAGAGAAGGAAAAATACTCATGTGCTAATATATTATCAACTACAAATTTAGGGATAAAATTTAGCATTTACACAATGTTACGCACACAGACATACATATATATACACGCATGCATTTTAGTTTATTATGAATTAAGAATTAATTTCTAGCTAAGACGCTTTGGAATGCTGTTTGGTAATAGGCCCTAAAATGTGTTTGTCCTTTTATTTTAAATTAAATAAAATGTTTTCTTTCTTTTTCACTTCTTTGTCTTTCTTCCTCTCTCTCTCTCTTCCTTTACTTTCTTCTTTCCCCTTCTCTGTCTCCCCTGTCCTTCCCTTTTGATTTTCTCTATCCCTTTTTTTCACCATTTAACATATCAACATTAAGAGATAGTTATTAAGAATTTGGTATGTGCTTCACACCATGATAAGTACTTAAAAGTTTTTGACGTGTAGACAATGTTGTTGCCCCTGAAGGTTTTATAGTCTTTATTAAAGAGACAAAACTAATGTTTATGGAATAATTAAAGGATAAATAGGAATGTTTAATTTTGTCAATGCGAGTAACAATGACTCTAGAAAAGATGAAGTTTGAAAGAGGGAGAGACCTTTTCAGACAAATGTTCATGAAAATCCTGGCACTTAAAGAAGGTAGCTGGTGCCATTTTAGCATAATTATGAAATATAATAAGATATTCATGCCTATATTATATTTTAATGTGTTCTTTTCTCTTTTCCCCTATAATATATATTACAGTTCTCATGGGGTTTTCTCTAAGCTATATTCTTCACATAGTTACAGTGAATTTTTAAAATAGCTCTTTCTGAAGTTGTCTCCAGCCAAAATTAGGTCAGACATATGCTGGCCAAAGGAAGAGAAAAATTGAGGGAATTACCTAGTTTCACACGAACAATATGCCTCTTTACCTTTTTTACTTTTGAATTCTTTCTCTTTCTGTGTGTGTGTGTGTGTGTGTGTGTACGTGATATGTATACATATCAACATGTAACTATTCATACCCATACATATAACACTTAAGAATAATTTAAAACGTAGGTAAAAGGTTTTGATCTGTTAAAAATGAGTAAAGAAAACAATCTAGGTGATACAAACAAACAAATTTAATTCTTCATTAATCAGGTGGCCTCTGTTCCCAAGGGTCCAAAGGACTGCAAGATAGGATGGAAGGAAGCAAGCTGCTCTAGAATAAAGAATATGGAATAAGGAAGAGAAAAACAGCAAATGAGGAAGGAAGAAGGAAGGAAGTGTAAAGCCCAGAGCTGGGCTTTGGGGATTGGCTGACGGGATGTACTGCCTTTCTGGACAATTGGAGCATTTACAGGGAAGTGAAAGTTACCTAAGTTTCACTTTGCGGGGCACCCTGGGGACCTTGCTGCTCCATCTTGGCCTAGAAATTTATTTCAACAGATCTGAAGGGAGGTGAACACATCACAAATGGATCTAATAAGTCATAGAATGAAAAGAGTAAATGGATCAGCAGACAGATAACATAAATATGTGGGTGCTGAAATCAGACTCTGCTTTCCTTCTTATAACGAGCATTTTTATTTGCCAAGTATATTTGTTTAAAAGTTCTGCCAACTTCTCATCTCTATTATCTTTTTCCTTTACCTAAATGTGTTGTTTATCAAAACAGATATGCTTTGTTTGTGGGGTTACAACTTCTGCCATGTGTTCGGTAGGCCAAAACAATGAAAATGCACTGTTCTCCAACTACTGATTTGGTAACAGAAAACAATTTGGAATGTTTACAAAGAAAGTTAAATTTTAGAGCAGGAAAAAAGAAAACCAGCCAGTTGTTCTGGGTTATTCTGTTCACCTTTTACATCGATTTAAAGAAAGAGCTACTACGTGTTATTTATTAATCAAAATCACTCTTCTCTGTATTTCCCTTAGAGGCCACAGAATCTTGTGCTGGCTTCCTATTCAGAAGTGACCTAAAATGTTGCACAGTAGCCATCAGCCTTGCTTTGCTGTGGTTTAGTTCTTACCTTTTTATGTAGCAGGAACCTTCTGCTACTAATGACCTTAATGCACCGAATTGTCTTTGGAAGATATTACTGCCCTTTTTTCTCCACTGCATTCTGGCTGCATCATAGGTACCATTCTACCTACATACTGTAAAATGATCCCTCCACTTACTACGTAGGCTGCCCCAGAATCCTCTATACTATAATATGTAATACACAGACTTACTTAGGTACAATTATCTATTTAAAGATGGAATTAATTTGTTTCTGGTAATTAAAGTAAAATTCAAAGGCTGCTATTTCTAGATTTACACACCAAAGGTTATGTTCAGAACACAGTGACAGCAGCAAAATCCAGTCCCATCAGTTCCTGTATGAACATGAAAGGCAACTCTCGCCTGCAAAATCTCCCCTCATCTGCAAAGCCACAGCCTGCAATTCCCTTAAGGAGGACAGGTAGTGTTTGACTCCACAATACCACTGAAGCTAAAGAGACAAGTACTTCAGAGGGGTAGCTCATCGATTTCTATTTATTCTAGGCTGTAAATGACTGAGATCAAATCCTTTCTTGCAAGGAGGTTTTGTTAGGAGGGAATTACAATTCTGAGAAGGAACAAAAGTGACTGCCCCTGAGGGAGGTGAAGTTGTTAAGCAGGAGAAGACTGATCACTCAAGGCCATCGTTCCCAGCTTCAACACTTCGCCTAAGGCCACCTTTATAGCAGTACAGCTTTCACAAGCATGCTGTAGAAGTAAGGCTACTGTTCTTTGAAGCTGAGCAGGTGCTAATGAAAAGACCATATTCTCACTCTCCATTCTCACTATCTAGTGTCTATTACTGTTTCTGCCTAGCAGCGGAAACACTGTTTTCCTAGTAACAGACAGGAGAAAAGAGAAGGGTGCTGCTTAAACGTCTGCTGAATTCTTCATTTCCTTCTGTACAGGGGATCAGAATTTGCAACCCAAAATGTGTCTCTTTGCTTTGATCATTTTTAAGGAGGAAAGACTCAGAAAGAAACTTTGACCTTTCTGCTAACTCCCTAAAAGAAATTAAGGCAGAAAGCCTGTCCCAGGAAGGAGCTATCACCGTAGATAACTCTACTCATGGTAGACAGAAAGACGCCTGGCAAGCCCCATATTTATCAAAGTTAGATGGCCCAACAAACATTTGTTTACCAAACATTTGCTTTTCCATCTCCATATGAATCACCCTCCTCCCCTTTGAAGTCCCAAATCACTACCTGCCAGAATCTTCCTTTGTCCTTAGCTGAAGACGGTTTTTAAGGTAGTGTTTTCTGCCATT
The DNA here is from genome assembly GCF_021613505.1 of Equus quagga. Classification (NCBI taxonomy): domain Eukaryota; kingdom Metazoa; phylum Chordata; class Mammalia; order Perissodactyla; family Equidae; genus Equus; species Equus quagga. The sequence goes on along the minus strand of NC_060275.1, from coordinate 12,655,862 downwards.
TTGGCGAGTTAGATTCCCTGGGTTTCTCCCATGTATCCATTTTCTTAAACTTTGATAGTCTCCTGTTATTCTGTCTCATGTCAATTTAACTCTTATGCCATGCAGAAGAACCCAGAGGGCAGAGGAGTAGTTCTTCCTCCCTACACCCCCACCCAGCCTAAAAATAAGTGAAAAATTCAGGATCAAGAACATTAATAGATATTATTCCTGTAGACAAAAACTTTGGAAATATACACATGGGATTCTATGCCCTTTAAAGTTAAACCCTTGCTTTGGAACATAAACTCTTGATTTAGGATTTTTTAAAAAAGCCCAAGCACCGTACCTTAGCTGTGATTGTAAATACACGTGAATTATTTATTTAATTGGTGTTCAAGGATCCTTTGCCAAAAGGAATTTTTTATCTTGTTTAAGTACTACTTTATTACAATACATTGGTGTTGAGAGTGCCACATGGAAGGTATTACTGGTTTACAATGGCAAAATCGTGCAGAGGAACTTAATAGTTTCCAAATAGTAAATATGATCATTATTTCTTGCATTGGCTAGGAAGTGGATGGAAGAAACAAAATTCTTGTCACTTCTGGGGACTCTGTAACCCCTACATTATTTTATCTTAATTTTGAACTTACTTCTTTTCAGTCACACATAAAGAGCTCCCAATGACTTGTGACTTGATACACAACTGGAGGTAGAATTTAAACTTTTATATCTTAACAAAATTCTTTGGGGTATTTTGGTGAGTAGAACTGAGAACCAGAACCATCCACCCTCACACTTTGCCTGGATGCTGACGACCTAAAACAAAGCTTACTTCAACGTGACTTTGCTGTTTCTGTCTTCCTTAGCGTTTATTTACTCTTCCAGGACTGTCCTGCCCAGGCAACTGGTTTGATTTTTTGTTACTGGAACTTTTTGACAGTCCCAACTCTTCAGTAGAAAAGATCAGCAAAGGGTCTGTGCCTTAAAATCATTTGAACCCCTGGACAAAATCTTAACCATACCATTTTCACAAATCCTGAGCTGTTGTATTGTGACTCTTACTCAATCCTAATCAAGCTGCTGCATTGAAAGATACACCTTAAACCAAACATCCAAATCTCAATAAATTCTGACTTTCCCTTCCTCACTCTGACAAAATCTTTTTCTCATGGAAGGCGATAAACTCAGTTTTGTCTCCACAACAGGTTGTGTTGATGATGAACACCCAGAAAATAACATGAGCAAAGGCATCAAAATAGAAAACATATGGAATATTTAAAAAGTGGCAGGTGGCATATTTTGGCAAAAGTGTAAATTGTCTGAAAATAGTTACAGAACATTGAAAAACTAAAGTAAGATCATACTGACAAGGATCTTAAAGCTTAGATTATTTTTAGATCAATAGTTACTTGCTAAATTGTGTCAACACATCAATGTCTTGGTAAATTGGTATATGTGCCAAACTAATGTGTAATTGTATTAATTAAATTTTAGAAGTAATTTACCTTCCCCAAAATACTAAAAGCTGATTTAAAATTTTCTGTCTTATTTTCCATTGTCCTACGCTGCCTTTAGTGAGCCCAAGCCACTAATTTGATAATCTTTTCTTCAAGAATTGCTGATTAGGTAAATAGGACGGAGCAAAAGCAAAAAGTTTTTTGAGCAGAAATGTGTGAAAATCTGCACTTTAATATCTGTACTCTGACAGTACACAAAACTCTTGTTTTTCTGAAAGTATATAAAAAAAGGAATATGGATATATCAGAATTTGTTTCTATGGACAGAAAAGTCAAGGAGATCATGATTGATTTCCAGTCTGAAAACTCTTAGTAGAGTGCTTGATTTTACTGCATTTACCCCCCAAAAAAGTCGTAATTGTACTTGGTGCCATCATACTAGTCATAATACAAAGGGAAACTTTAGATAAATGTTTATTCTCTAAGTGATAGCAAAAATGTATGACCTCTGGGAAACCTTGTTCATGATTTGAATAGAAGGAACTGCTGCTAACTGTATCTCTTCCTCTCTCTTTCTCTCTCTCTCCCATACTTATGAAGAAGGACAATGCAGGATGATAGCAACTACCTTGAGACTTAATCCCATATCTTCATGATGAATCTGTCTACACTGGAGATTTTTGATCAACATAGCTCAAACAGTCAATTACAGGAGGGTTAGGACTATTTCTACCTGGTTCACTTCTTAGTCCTATGCACATGGCATGGCACCAGGTACATAATAATTTCCAATTAAAATTATTACATGTATGTCAAATGGTCATACAAATAAAGGCATTAAATCTATACTAGAATTCACAATCAACAGGATGACAACAACAAAAAATGTGAAGTGAAGAGAATTAATTCTCCTCTCCTTTCAGGATGTGCCTCTCTCCCACACACCCAATGTTGTCCTACTGTACTTTGATGCCTAGGTCTCTAGCAGTTTTAATGTTCTGTCTTGGTCTGTTTTGGCAGCTACAACAGAATATCATAGACAGAGTAGCTTATAAATAATGAAAATTTATTTCTCACAGTTCTGGAGGCTGAAAAGTCCAAGATCAAGGCACTGGAAGATTTGGTGTTTGCTGAGAGCCTGCTTCCTGGTCCACAGTTGGTTGTCTTTTCTCTGTGTCCTCACATGGTGGAAGGAAGAGCTCTCTGGGGTCTCTTTTATAAAGGCACTAATCCCATTCATGAGGGCTCCACCCTCATGACCTAATCACCTCCCAAAGGCTCTGCTGCTGAACACCACCACCCTAGAGCTTAGGTTTCAACATATGAATTGTGAGGGGACACAAACAAGTCTATAGCACCTCCCAAGTTTATTTCTAGTTAGGTCACAAGTGATAAACTAGCATTAGCTTTAACACTAAGGTATTAACAACAGACAAGAGCACCATCCCACATTTGGAATATTGGTGCTTGATAAAGCTTGTTAACTAATGGCATCATACAATCTTTTGCATTGCAAGGAGTGGTGCTGGAAGGGGAAGACTTTCAGGGCTTTTAGTTATTTCTGCAGATTTTCAATCTGTACTTCTAGAATGTAACGAAAAAATAGTCTGTAATATGTATGTGAGAAATTGGCAAATTGCGTTTGCTTTTCCCATTCAGCTCTCATTTATAGAACATTGTGTTTCCTAAAATGAAAATAGTAATCCTATTATATAATATAGGCATGATACACAAAAATATATATGCAAATGTGTTTAAATCATTCATTATATCACTTAGAGAAATATAACTTTATTTAAATAAAAGATTAAAAACTTACGGCTAGTTTTACAGATTATACTCCAGCAATAAGGATACAATCTGTAAGTAGAAGAATTCTTGCTTAGATAAGGTTAATATTTAAAATAATGAGTTAGCAATGATTTATTTAGAGATGTACCTATCTTCAAAACATTTCCCTTCATTGGGTATTAAGAGATATTTTTTCTATAAAAAAAGATAAATTCGATTCTACTTCATCAATGAAGTACTTGTTAATCTGTCGTGACAGAAGCACTCTTCCCACCATAACTGATAGCATTTTCTCTTATGTCACTATCACTGTGTCAATCACATACATCCTCATGTATGTTAAAGGAACTCCAGTCTGTGCCTTTTCTTTTCTATTCAATAGTTAGTATCTTGAAAGAAACAAGCCAAATCTTATTTATCTATGTGCCTGTCAATTAAGTTTTCAATATATTTGAGTTAAATTGAATCAGATACTAATAGCAAAGTCATGTAATGCTAACTAAGTCTTGGGCAAAATTTTTAGTGATATGCATATGTAATTTATTCCCTATAGTAAACCTGTGAGTTTTTAATAACTCCTACAAATGGGGAAACCGAGGCAGTATAAATGAGTCGCTCCTGGTCAAACAGTCAGTAGGGCACCAATATAACATTTGGACTTAGGCAGTCTTTTCCTAGAGGGCACACTCTATGCTTAGCACTATGCTTTACTGCCAGTTGTACAACAAGAGAAACATATTCAGGAATTTACATATCTTTCAATTCTGTATTTAATTTTCTTCTTTATTCATGTATATGAATATTCACTCATATTCACTCATTTATATATATATCCATATATCTCTATTATTTATATGTAAAATCCTGATTACAAATACAGGTATATTGTAAAAAATTCAAAATAAGAAATGTTTTCATGGAAAGTTCAATGCTCTCTAATACTGCCTATGTGAAATAACCATTGTTAATAGTTGAGTATATGTTCCTCAAAACCTTATTTGTATGCGTGTGCTGTACTTCAAGAGAAACATAGAAGAATGCTCATAGCAGCATTGTTCCTAGCAATAAAACAGGGGAAATAACATAAACGTCATTTGATAGGGAAGGAGTTAATACGTTGAAATATAATCTCGATGGAATACTATATTTGTCTTAGTTTGGGTATCCTGGGAAGCAGACTCTGAGAAATGGAGCGGGTAATTTACTGGGAAGTTGATCCCAGAAAGCTGCACTGAGGGCACAGGAAGGCACTAGGAAGGAGAAAAAGTCAATCGAGTGCATTAATGAGCTTTCCAATGCATGCGACTGGGGCTCATTCCCTCTGGAGATGCTCGGGGGAAGTGAGTGAGTTGAATGTCAGAATTTCAGTAGTAAAGGTCAGTTCATTCCTTCATCGAAGTCAGCCTGGCATGCATGAACATATTCTTTGTGGCCTCAACAATCTGGTAGAAATCAAAGAGTGGCAAGTTTCAGATGACCATGTCCCATGTCCACCTTTCCTTGCACATTAAAATGACTTAATAAATACATGAAAACACAGACGAACAAGTGAACACACATAGTATATGATTTCGCAGTCAGATTTCTTTTTATAATGGAGAGGACCTCTAAGAGATGTCTTGTGACTTCCTTTGCATCTATTATGGCCACTGGCCGAGGACCCTCTACTTACGATAGGCCTTCTAAAGCCTAAGCACATCTATGTTAACATAAGAAAATTTGAGCAACATGATAATTCTGACAAATAGGAGATCATTGAAACAGAACATGCCATTATGTTGTCGTGAGAAACAAAGATATGAATGCCTCCCAGGTGAGTGCAGGGAGGATCATTTGACAAAAGTCAGGCTTCATTGCCAATGGGTAAATAAATGAACCTAGGCTCCAATCATCCCGCACTTAACTCATGAGTGATGAGACGACACAAAAAGCAAATACCTTTTAGATTGCTTCTCAGTCTATCAGAGCATAATCTTTCTGATATTTCCATGTTTTCTAATCTGTACTCTGTACTTTTTGATGTGTTCTTGTAACCTAGACACTGCTTCTGACTGATCACCTTAGTCCTCCCTATAGAGTTCACATTATTCCTCTTGGAAAGACATTCACCTGTATCAAATGAAGCTTCCAGTAAGATGTTCCCATTTCATTTTCAGCTGATTTAAACCAGCAGCTGGGCTCCAATTTGCAAGTTGAATTTGCCTGCTCTAAAATGCCACAGCTACAAACTAATACAAAATTTGCTTTCCTGAATTCTCCTAGGATTTGCTATCTTGCAACAGGGGGTTGGTAAAGGAACATTCATATTTATTTCTTGAAGGGCTTGAAAATTATCTTCCCTTAAAAATGGAGAACAATTTCAAGTGATGTGCATGCATGTATAAATTTAAACTGCGTATATAGACTCAGAATAAAATCACATGAGGCAAGATGATTATGTTTTATAATTGAAGACTTTGCATTGAATGTATTTGCCTACATCATAATTATGATATTTAAAATACCAAAATCCAGAAAGCCTGCATAAGTAGACAAGTCATAAAAAGAAGGCATTTTTAGTAAAAATGTAAACAGCAAAAAGCTTCTCAACCATTTTTAATATCCTACATCTTAAAAGTCACCTAAAGAATAATAAGTGGCAGAATATTGTTATATGTTACATTTTTTCATTTAACGATTCCAAATTTAAATGTAAACACTCATAATCGAGTAAATAAATAAGTGGAAGCTTTATAGTGAGACTTAATATGTCTTGAAGTGCCATTTTATCAGCATTAGTTGTTTACATGATTTTCTTCTATATGGTATTTCTGTAGTGAAGGAGTAAAATATTTTTAAAATAAAGAATTATGGAAGAAGATAGATATATTTGCTTACCCTCAGGCACATAGATTTCTTTATCACAAACTGTTAAAAAAAAGTTATCTGTTGAACACAACTGTTAAGATTTAACTGATCTCATAATTTCCTCATAACTCTCTTTAGAGCAAGACAATGTGCAATGCAATGTTTGGTCCCATCTCCTCTGGTGAGGTCACTAGTATACGTACTGCTGACAATGTGATGGACAGCTTCAACAACAATCTGTGTGACTCAACGGAGCTCTTTTCATTGCTATCATTCACACGTGCCGATGTCAGCCTTCTTTCTCTCTCTCAGCACCCCCTGTGTCAACAAAGGAACAAAATTACTTACAAATTCCTTTTAAACAATAAAAATAGCTCATCAAGAAAGGAGACCATCACTGGATGAATTGTAAATATATGTGTGTTTTAATATTTTTAAACTTGCTTTAAAGGTGTCTTCCTGGCTTTGTTTAAACTCAGCTCAACTTATTCTACGCTCTAGATGTGGACACACACTAATACAGAAGGATGATTTGAAAATAATTTATTTTCCTACACCATTAAACAGAGAAAAAATTGAGTGTTTTCAAGTCACTCCACTTCAATAGTATTAAATCACTTTTTTCCCAATTAAAATATTTTGGTTTTAATCTTTCTATCAATAGATGTGATTCTAACATTAGTGAAGTAAGTACGCCATGATGAGAAAAAAATGTAAATCATTGCCAAACTCTGATAATTATAGTATATATTTGCAACTAATAAATTTTTCCAGTAAAATTTAAAGTTTCATGTTTACAAGTTTATTAATTTGGCCAACTGGACTTTTTATTACGATTTACAATAATGATTTGTTATATTTTTAAGGGAAAAAGATAGTGCACTGAGACCCTGTCCTTGGTTCCTCAAGTAAGCAAATTTCCACTGAATAATGGCAATTGGATTTATAGAGGATGCCAGCCAGGTTATGCTCTTGTGAATATGTAAGGGAAAAAACAAGATTAAGTAGGTTTCCTGAAAATTATTAGACATACCAAAAAAGGCGAGGTTATCAGGAGGGCTAATGAAAGTCTTCTTCAGCACTTTGTCAACTCATTTCAGGAATAAATGTCTCAGGGAAAGAAGTGATAGCCCGACGTTTGGAGAGGGAACGTGCAAAGACTGTGTATCTTTGGTGGTATAACAGCCTTCCCAGCCTTACCCCATTTTCCCCACTCTCCCACGTCCACAGCTGAGACCTCTTCGACTCCATCTGTAGTGCAGCCTCGGAGCTAAGCTACAAACTGTAAGGAGCCAGATGTCGGTAAAACTGGAAGGCTCTCAACAAAAGTCTCATCATTCACCCAGGTTTAAGTAATTAGACACTACATTGCATAATGCTTTATAAGAAGTCTCAGATCTGACTCTCTGAGCCCCAAAATATTACACAGTTTATTGTTATAATACTTCAAATTTACTCACATGGCTTTCTTCTTTTGACACAAATACGTAATGCCAGAATGAATCAGTATGATTTTCCCAATAATAGATAGCATGCTGTACTCAGAACCATGGTGCTCTGATCCTGGGCAAAGGTTTTCACTCCAAACCAGAAGAGCCCCTCATCTGAACAGAAGAGGGCAGGTATTCATCCCTCCATAGGCTCTGTAGAGACAGTCAGATTACATGTGCCATGTTTTCTTGCACATTGCATCGATGACTCCTTAAAGGATAGCGTTTTGCTTTGTTTTGTTTTCTCATCTCTCCCTGAAGTAGATGATTTGGACTGCAAGTCAGCTATGTGTTAGAAGGTATTTAGTGCAGTCTTGACCAACCATACTTTAGGGAAGTCCCTTCGTAAAATGTCTGCATAGCAGCTAAACCTACAGAGATTTTCCAACTGAAATATGAAGAACAGAAATGCCTCTGATATATACAGCTGAGGAGGCTGTTTGGCATTGTGAAAAAATCACGTATTAGCTAACTACTAGATTATGTAATTGTATATAATACAATTTAAAACATACTATTTTACATAAACATTCTGTTGTGATTAAACATTATTGACACCTTGTCACTGCACTGGTCACTATTATCTTAAAAATATTTGTGCAAGAAGGAACAGTGAGCCTAATACACGTGAAAGAATTAGTAAACACTTGTTGGATTAATTGAAATATACATTCAAAGTAGCAATGTTATCTTATTCTTTCTAAAAATTGTAATGAAATACAGTCATAAAATTCTTGTATCACATAAAATATTATGCAGAGTGCTCAGAGAAATAAAACATTTTTTAGGGAAATTGTGTGATTCGTGGTTAAACAGTATGATAGAGCTCACTTTGTCCAAGGATTTTGTTTCACAGATTTAGAAACATACACAAAAGAGTTAAAGTCATAGCTGCCAAGATCTCGCTAAGGAATAGTCCTGGTGCCAGAAATTAGGACCCCTAATGGTCACACATCTTTTCTTTTCGTAATAATATAAGAAAACCTAATGAGTGTTTGACTTTTTTGGTTAATATGCTCATGTAAATTAGAGATAAGTGTTCATTTAGGAAAAGCTATTGCTTATATATGCATATGTGTGTGTTTATATATAGAAGTACTCCATTCTTCATTAATATTAGAATATTTGACGTAATTATTTTAGACATTTAAGAGCAAATATTTTGGAATAAGAAATGTACCAATTTTCCTTTTATGTCAAAAAATGGATCATATTAAAATATTTCTGTTGTTCGCCTACTTTGTTAACACCCTCTCTAAGGTCCTATATTAGTTTATTAGTATTACTGTAACAAATAGCACAAACATGGTGGCTTACAAAAACAGAAATTTATTCCCCCACAGTTCAGGAGAACAGATGTCTGAAATCAAGCTGTTGGCAGGGCCGGTTCCTTCTGGAGGCTCTAAGGCAGAAACTGTCCCATGCTTCTCTCCTTCTTCTGGTGTTACTGGAAATCCTTGGTGTTCTTTGACTTGTAGCTGCGTCACTCCAATCTCTGTCTCCATTGTCACATGGCCTTCTTCCCTGTGTGGGTCTGTGTGTCTTCTCATCTTCTTACAAGGACATCAGTCAATGAGTTTGGAGCCCCACTCCAATACAGCATGACCTCATTCTAACTTAACTAATTAAATCTTCAAACACCATGTTTCCAAATCAGGTCACATTCTAAGGTTCTGGGTAGACATGAATTTTGGGAAGGATGCTATCAATGCACTACAACTCTCTGCCAAAGAGTTGGTGAGCAATCACAGTATGCTCTGGTAACTGTCTCATATTGGGAGCTCTCTTTCCTTTCTCCCAGAATATCTTCAAGGCTCTAGAATCCGAAAATGAGTGGCCTCACATAGACACAAGAGAAATAAAAGAAAATATGACATACACTGCCTTAAGAAAAGCACCTAACATAAATCGTTTAATTGTACAGGAATATACATTTTATACATTACATTTATACAGCAATAAATTTGTTATAATAATCTATTTTAGAAAACATTTTGCTTATCCATCAGTACATCAGTTGGCATATAATGTTTGTTTTCATATCAGCATCTAAACTCTATGTCAATCATTCTTGCTTAATTCTAAGAAAAGATTAGAGGAATATATTTCTTGCAAATTCCTCAAAAAATCATAGTAGTTTCTTTTCCGTCATTGCAAGGCACTGAATGGTATGTATACTTTAGGGGTAGGGAGAAACAAACTTATATATGTTAAATCTTACTCCTGTAGCAATCAGAGGAAAGATAGCTCTATAGACTGTTATGTCATCACTCTTAACTAGTCTCTTTTTTTTTTCTTGGAAAAAAATCTAATCATGTCACCTAATTATCTAACTGTGGTATGTGCTCGAAGCCTTGCCCCTCGACCCTGAAGAAGAAGAAAAAAAGATATTTGAGTTTGTTTACAAATATCTCTTCATTTATTTATTCATTTAATAAACATTACTTAGTACTATATCTCTTATCCATCAAATTGTTCTTTAAGTCAAGATTTTCAGGGAGACGAACAATTGTGAAGGTATATTTACATAGAACGAGGATATGAAGTTTTATAGAACTTGGAACTGATTTCAATAGATATTGAATTCAGGAGCCTACTTATTTCCTTTTCAGGAATTTGTCTAAGCTTCACTTAAAAGTTATTTGGAAAACATAAGACAAGAGTCTTGAAGTAATATAGGCAAATCTTAGGGTTACAAAAGCGTAAGGCACTGTCATTCTCATGCGTACTGAGAAAGCTGGCCCACAGTCTGCCCGTATGAAGGGTCCTCCGACACCCTAGTGGGAGAGTCCCTTAAAAAATGGCAGGTGACATTTCTGATTGAGTGAATATAATTGGGACTGAAGAAGTGTGCTTATTTTGTTTTTGTTAAAGAACATATGATGTGTGGATGATATTCAGTTTGCAAAATGTTTACTGTCATTTGCAAAATGTTTTGTTGAACTGAACCACCAAAATTAATTTGAATATGGGGAAAAGTAAACAAAACAAAAAACAATTTCATAACATTAAACCCAATTAAGTTGTTCAGTAACTAAACTTTAATTGGTTGCCGATTAAATACTTAGGAAACTAAATAATTTTCAAAAAACTTAACTTCAATTCTGAAAGTATACTTCTTTTCTAGATAGCTTTACCTAAATCAGCCCAGAAGCAACTGAGGAAACCAACGTAAAATTAGGAAATACCAGCAAATAAGACAATCTGGCATATGGTGCACCTGAGACAGAGTGGTTATTGTTTCGGTTAAGGAAAACATTTCTGTGAGCCAAAGTTTCAATAGCAAGAGACTCTATAAACAGTGCTGTAATTATAAATGATAGAAGAGTTTCTACACGTATTCTACAAGATGTCTGGCCACATCATTCTCTTAAAGCATATTTTCACATGTTTTTGCAGCAGTGTTACATACCTGGATATTCTTATTTTTAAGAAATAGTCTCCCTTTGAAAATAAATATACTATGGTCACCGCTTTTAAACCCATTCAATCCTTTATGCCTCTATCTTTGTCTAATTTTTCAGAGGACACAAAACTTATGTTAATATCAATCATCCCCATTTGTTAGTCTGCTTTTGACTTTTCATGCTACCCTTGATCTTTCATCAAAAGATCTTACATATTGAATGAATGACTTTACAAGTAAGGAAACCATGCTGAACGTGAGTAGCTGAGAGAGAGAGAACACAAGAGGAGATTGGAATTACTCTTACCTACAGGATGTGGTTTTGAATCGACTTGGATTTCCTGATTTCAGCCAATTCTATCAGGAGGGTGGTTACTTCCAAGTTGAATGATTCATGCTGTCTCTCACTGATGCATAGCATCGGAAGAGTAGAGTCATTTGCAGTGTTACCACATTTGTGCTTTTGAATAGATAAGGGTTTATGAATAGCTACTTTTATTACAAGCGTTATGTTGTAATATTATGAGTTTTTAACAAGAATTGAGTGAAAGGATTTTTCTTCATTTGAGGGAAAACATCAAAACTACTATCTTGGGTGTGCTCTTCTACAGCTGGAGTTCAAAATTGAATACTCGGGAAAGAGACTTCAAAGAATTATGGGATCATTTCAAAAACTGAATGTTCTATTGGATCTGCTTTTAGAGCAGATTTTCAAGAAAAAGAGAGCTTTCATGTCTCCAAAGTTATATTGTTAAAATCAGGACAAAATGGGAAAAAATGATAAAAGCTTCATGTGAAAATTCTTTTGCATGAAAGAAAATAATATTCAGATTACAGAAGAGTGAAAGAATGCATGTCATTTCTTTCTGATTTCATTGGTCGTCCATGTGTGAGTTATGTAGCCCCAGACATGTCCCGCTCTTAGAATGGAGTATTTGGAATGAAGTATATGAGATAATGGAGATAACTAAAAGAAATCAGTACTTTGCTATTTAAGAACTTGCTAACTGAAATAGAGGATGCTGAATAATATTCAATTAATCATTTTAGTGTGATGTGCTAATATTTTTTAAAATACTCAGAATCTTGTGATATTTTGATTTTTTCAACCAGCATTTATAGTTTCTCTTTTGTTATTGTTCTTGTTGATAAAATACTATGCTGTAAAAAATGAGAGGATCAATAGGAAAGAAACCAAAAGTTTTTTGTTTTCTTTTTGAGAAAGATTATCCCTGAGCTTAACAACTGCTGCCAATCCTCCTCTTTTTGCTGAGAGATGCTGGCCCTGAGCTAACTTCTGTGCCCATCTTCTCTGCTTTATATGTGGGATGCCTGCCACAGCAGGGCTTCACAAGCAATGCGTGGGTCCGCACCTTGGATCTGAACCAGTGAACCCCAGGCTGCTGAAGCGGAACGTGTGAATTTAACCACTGCACCACTTGGCCAGCCCCAGATACCAAAGGTTTTTGACAGAGTTATTGGGCTCCTCTTTCGGTTCCTTCTCCAACCTCTTTATGAAATCATGAAACTTTTTCTCACCGCCTGACTTTCCACTCAGCACGAAACCATAATTATGAAATACAAGGGTTATTCTCAGGAGAAATGGAAAAAGAGAGGCTCTGGAACAATTATTAGAGATGGTAGAAAGAAGGGTTGAGGGTCAGGGCTACGCAGAGAGGGATCAATCGAACCTTTACATACAGAAATAGAGAAGTCTCTAGCTTTTTGTTGTATTGGTTCCTATCATGCTGGCAAGCAATCTTATGCCTGTCGTGTCCTCTCAGGCAGAAGACTGGAGGACAGTCCTCTGGAAAAACTGAATGACTGTTGAAAAGACTCTGCTTTACTGCCTTGCAACGCAGCCGCAGCCATTCTCCACACACACAGGACTTCCAATCAATTTTTAATGCTCTTTTCTTGAATAAAAATAGATATCCATGGACCACTGAATAGCTGAGAAAAAACTCTGGAATGAAAGGATAAAAACTCAGAAAGAACAAAACTCATAAGAAACAGAAACAATGTGCTATCTGGAAGGAAATATCCAAGATAATTGTAAATAATAGACGTAAGGAGGTAAGATGTTGCATCCATGAACCTAAAAGGTGATCTTCAAAAAAGAGGACTAGGGGCTGGCCCCGTGGCCGAGTGGTTAAGTTTGCGCACGCCGCTGCAGGCGGCCCAGTGTTTCATTGGTTCGAATCCTGGGCGCGGATATGGCACTGCTCATCAAACCACACTGAGGCAGTCCCACATGCCACAACTAGAAGGACCCACAGTGAAGAATATACAACTATGTACTGGGGGCCTTTGGGGAGAAAAAAGAAAAAAATCTTTTTTTAAAAAAAGAGGAATAATGGGGCTGGCCCCGTGGCCGAGTGGTTAAGTTCCCAGGCTCCGCTGCGGGCGGCCCAGTGTTTCGTTGGTTCGAATCCTGGGTGCAGACATGGCACTGCTCATCAAACCACGCTGAGGCAGCGTCCCACATGCCACAACTAGAAGGACCCACAACGAAGAAGATACAACTATGTACCAGGGGGCTTTGGGGAGATAAAGGACAAAATAAAATCTTAAAAAAAAAAAAAAGAGGAATAATCAGGGATAAGAAGAAAAAAGAAAAAACATATACATATCTTTAAATAGTTTCCCATTTGACTCATATGTAAATTTAGTAAATAGCATTATATCCCAGAGTTTATTCCTAAGACATTTATTTCATGGGATGTCAGTAGATTTAAAAGGAAAAAATCACCTGATGAACAAATAACTTTGGTAAATGCTGTGGAAGATAAAGTTAACAGGTCTCTATATCAAAATTTGTTCTAGAGATGGGGCCGGCCCCGTGGCCCAGTGGTTGGGTTTCTGTGCGCCACTTCAGTGGCTGGGGCTTTGACTGGTTCGGATCCTGGGTGTGGGCATGGCACAGCTCATTAGGCCACATTGAGGTGGTGTCCCACATGCCACAACTGGAAGGACCCACAACTAAAATACACAACTATGTACTTGGGGGACTTGGGGAGAAAAAGATAAAAAAAGAAAAAAATTGTCCTAGTGGTATTTCAGATGATTATATGAAAAATCAGTCCCCAAGAAGCTATAGTGTACAGAGCTCCCCAAATTGTTTGTCAACGGAATAAACCATTTTTTCACAGATTATCTAATGAGAATAGTGTTCCTCAAAACAGGTCATGGGGAATGCTGACCTGCTCTTCATTTACTGAGTTATTTTATAATATAAATTGCTTATTTAATTTTTGTATATGATCTGAACAGTGGATGTATCCATGAAGTGTCCATTTCTTAAGGGAAGACATTAAATTTCCATTTGTTTTTTCCCTTGACTATGTTCCTAACTTTGCCGTATTGAAAATATCTTAGAGAATGATTTAAATTATACTTATTTTTTCACTAGCTGCTGGAGTAAGGTATTTACTAAAAGTAATAATGGGAAAAGAAATATAAAAGTTACATGTAAAAGTGGAAATATTCCGTGAACTCTTCTGTGTTGAGTTTCCATGACTGTAAAACCTTGGGGGGCAGTGTAATGTAAATTGCCTCTGAACGACTCGTTTATCTCTAAGTTGAAAATTCTATGCACTGATGTTATTTCTCAAGACTAGAACATTCAAATATAGAAGAAACCTTAAAACCTTTCAAGATAAAGTATGCAGAAAAAAATAATGTTTAGATATGAAGAAGAATCTAAGAAAAATAGTAGATACAGGCATCACACAAATAAACAAACATTTAACAAATGGATTTCAAAAGTAAAAAGCACATAAGATCTTAATTGTCAGAGAAGCAAATTACATTATGTTTTTTCCTGAGTCAAGCCATTCACTGAGACTTGCAGAAACTGAGATCCTTTAAATTTTATTGGTTACTCCAATTCAATTATCTCTGTCACTTCGTGCTCTGTGACCTGCCTCTATCTCTTTGTTTAACTCCTCTCCCATATACCAAACGTATTTGTTACAATCCTTGAGAACTTTGTCATGAAGAGTACTACTTGGCTTGCCCACCTGGCCAATGGTATTTAGCATATTCAGGATTCCTGGATTAACAGTTGCTGACTTTCTATAAAAGAAAGGTGATCTCTTTGAGAAAACTTGCTATCACATTTTCTATCACTCCCCCACACCCTCCGCTGGTGGAGAGAATGTATACTTTCAACAGAATTCCAAAATGTTAATCACAATAGCTATGTTAAAAAGTCTCATGTATGTAAATATAAATTTGTAGTGTTCAGAAAGGAAAATATTAAAATATGCGTCTAATTTTTCAAAGTATTGTGGCTTGACTCAAAGTATGAACTGTTTTCTCCAATTTATTTGACTGGCTGCCATGGTCCACCAAGAGATGAAGATGGTGCATCAATGGGAGACCCTCCAACTTATAGTTTCCATCATTTTATCTTTCAATAAGCATGCCCAAAGTAACTGGAGAGAATGGGGAATACTGTTACCACATCCTGCTGTTAAACAGTGATAGCAGCACAGACTGGCCACCTGGAGTCCGTATGGTTTAGAGGATGCACTCTATCGCTTATCTGATGTGTGAAGACCTATGTCATGGATCTTTTGTTTTCGTTCCCCCATAACTTGGTACTACCTGAATTCATTTACTATCTTTGCTTCCTTTGTTGCCAAGAAATTGTCAAAATAAACTCAATACTTAGTAAAGTATCACAAACTACCACGTATCCATCAAGAAATACTTAAACGTGAATACTTCTAATTTTGCAAAAAGATATGTTTGAGTAAATTTTACTCTATAAGATATGATAACGCCTTATTAGTTAGTAATCTTCATGAAGGAACAAATACATAAAATTTAGTGGCATTCAAGATTTAATAAGTTAAAGGTTTAGACAATCATTTGAATAGAAACAGAAAATATCAACCACACTTGCCTAGAGAGGATTGAAATGCAGGACATGATAATTCGTTGTTTAGGGACAATATTATTTTGCTTTTGTATTGATTTTCATTTAATGATTTGTGCTCACATAAAAGAAATTACTGGAAAATAAATAAGGCAAGACAAAAGGATCTTAATTTATTTCTACATCCAAATCAAACAGAAACAATGATTTATCAACATTGTTTAAGTAAGGAATGAAAGTGACCTTGTAAATTATCATTCCTATATGCTTCATCAAACATTTGTGTTCACCCTATGTAAATACAGAGACATCCAACAGACACACACACATATTCACTAACCCTACATTATTATGTAGGTTAACTTGTTCTATTTCTACCATTTACTTATGTGGCATCATCTTCAAAACAGTGTTTAAATTTTATGTTATTTAAACTGTGCTATAAAGAGAAATTTACATGCATTTATTCTTATTAGAGAATTTCTTAAAATCTAAGAGACATTATGACATAAATAGAAGGAAATAATCAGGAGACTATATCAGTAGACTCTAACATATTTAAAAAATACATTCACAAAGAATAAATATGATGTAGATGCGTAATGACCAAGAGAATTGATGAGAAGAGATTCGAGAGGAGATTAGAAAGCAGGAAATTGGATGTGTGATGTCAAGTTCTAGAATGTACAAAGCTTAGTTCAAGTAAAGGTGCCAAACAGAATCCAGTAATACTCTTTAATTTCAGAAAGCTTCTATGTCCCTCAGATTTGTTCCTCTCACATTATGGATAAATTTCTTTTTGCTGTCCAATACCGGCATCATACATGGGAATGCATGTCCTTATTCTGGCAATACGATCTTCAAATCAATAAACTGATATGATTTTCCCAAATTCATCATAAAACACATGCTGATAGAACACATAATTGTTGGACTAATGTAAACAAGAGTGTAAATAAATATTTTTAAAATGCTAAGTGTTCTTCTTTTGTCTTTATTCTGATTTCTGGTAGAGATGAAATTGCTACAAAATATGAAGAAAATATTTTGAAATTTAAAATGAGGACATTTGATTTGAAAACTAGAGTTTGACATCATGAGACTTAACAACTATGTCATCCCACATCATTGGGTTTGTTCTCAGAATTTAGCTATATGCGTTTATGCTTGATTTCATAGGCTTTTCCTGTTCTAATAAAACCACAATCTAACCTTTCTAGTTAATAATTTTATTGAATATACATGTTTAAATATCATAGGAATTACAAGTAAACCTCAATTTCAGGAAGAATTTTCTGTGTTTTAAAGTGGATTATGTTGGATTCCCTTAGAGCCTTGTTGACTTAGATTTAAAAAAGTGTTTTCAGCCTTTTTGTCTTTTGAAAGTATTTCAATTTTGATGGCTTTTGCTTCATAACTAGAACTTTATGCACAAAGCAGGATTAAACAAAAATGAACATGTAAAGAGTGAATATAAATTTTAGAGACTTATGATGACTATAATTTATTATTTCTAGCTTAGTTTTATAGATCATTCGCTTTCTAATTATAAGTAAAGACTCTTGCTTTAGAAGCAGTAAGTAAAAGTGAAAGTCTATATTACATTGGATACAGATGTTGAAATGTCTCTAGATGTTTTCTGTTTGTTCAACATTGCAAGGGTGTTCAAGTTGGAAAATGTATCTCTTTGGTCTTCTATCTCCTTCAAGGTTTAAATACATTTCATACAGTAAAGGTAAGAGGCATATTTTATTTGGCTCAATTGCCACTATTGGACAAAGCCATGTGTTTTTTTGCCTCTATTCTTTCAAATTATGGAAGAATCTTCATTTAATATTCTTATAGCAATAAAAGTATGTTTAGGCAATATTATCAAAACACATGGTAACTAAAAAGATAGGAAGAATTAAATATGGTATCCAAAAATTAGCTTTCACGTTTTTCAAAAACAATTAATAAGATCCAACACTGTAAAATATAACTCTCCTATTTGTTTCACTCCTTCTACATAATCTGCCCCCTTTTTGGGTGTTTTAAGTTTCATTTACCCTGTAAACAGTTTTCTGAACTGTATATTTAAAAGGCGTTATAGTCCTTAAAAAAAACTAGGGGGCCAGCCCCATGGCCAAGTGGTTAAGTTCTTGTGCTCTGCTTTGGCAGCCTGGGGTTTGCCAGTTTGAATCCTGGTCACGGACCTACACACCACTCATCAAGCCATACTACGGCTGCATCCCTCACGGAAGAACTAGAATGACTTACAACGAGGATATACAGCTATGTGCTGGGGATCTGGGAAGAAAAACAACCTAAATATAATCCATGTTTTTGTTCTATTTTTAAAATTTTCTCTTTCAATACCTAAACATGTACACATAGTATAGAGTAGTACTTCAAAGTGAAAGCAAATATTTAATATATTTTTCAGGAAAATTTCATTTATTTTAAACTTGTAACTCTAACCTTCTTAGACTTCAATATTCAGAAAAAATATCTATGTCATTTCAAAGTAAAGTTTTTTTCTTGCTCCTTTTCAACAATTTTCCATGATATTTTCTAATTTTAAATGACACTTTCGGCTGTCTAGAGACTTCACCTTCATTTTCTGGGATACAATAATTATTTAAAACACCATGCTGTGATAATGGTATTAATAATAAAAAGAATAATTTTCTTTTCGAATGTATACCTGCAGGTTTTATGGATGATATGATTTCTGAGGCTCGTCTCATAGTATTTCAGCGAGGGCAGAAGTGAATAGGGACAGAGATGAAATAAATTTAGCCATGACTTAACTGCTGAATCTAGGTAATGGGTACATATAGGTTGAACACACTATTCTTCTACTCCTGTATATGTTAGAAATTGCATGAAATAATGTTTAAAAAATATGATAGAAGTTACACATTGCTAGCCCTCATCATTCAATCCTTAGATTATGATAGGGGTAAAACCAGAGCACAGTAATTTCCATTTTGAAACCAGAAAACTGAAACAAAAAGGAGTTGTCTCATATCTACACTTGGTTGCACATCTAATTATTCATATATGCAATAGATATTTGCTATTTTTATACAAATATGTACGATTATATACATATAAATATGTATGTATATATGTATATATAAGTATATGTGCAATATATATGGATTTCCACAAGCAGTCGAGACTCAGATGTCCCCATAATGTTCACCTTCTCTTCTATGATAACAAAAGAGTTAGCCAATCTGTTTGTGCTAAGTGTTGCCATGTGAATAGATTCCAGCTGATGGAACGTGAGGAGAGTTTTACATCCACATTTATGGACGCACTCTTAAATGTACAAGAGCTTATCCTTTTCTTCTTGATTTCGCTTCCCACAAGCACAGTAGTTTGTTGCTGATAGGTAGTCATATTGGGGTATGAGTATTTTTGCATTGATTTCCTGATCCTCAGTTCCCACAAGGCAGCTCAAAAAGGGCCAATGCTGCTGCACATGCAGTGGAATGTGTTACAGAAGAGGCACGCTTAGAGAACCCAAATCTTTCATAATGGACAGTTAGCATGCCTGCTCTCTGCTCTATCTTATAATGGACAGTTAGCATGCCTGCCCTCTGCTCTACCTGGAAACATTATTGTTATTATCCTAGACCAGAGGTCAGTAAACTGCACCAAATAAAGTTTTGTTGGATCACCGTCATGCTGGTTTGATTACGTATTATCATGGCTGCTTCATGCTACAACAGAGCAGAGTAGTTGTGACCCAAATTGTATGACTTGCAAAGTGGAAACTATTTACTTTCTGGCCATGTAAAGACCCTGGTTGTCACACATCTTATCTGGAAAACATTAAGTGTTTAATAAATATTGGCTTTCATTAGATTTTTAATCCTAGCCCATAGTTTCAATTACCTTTATATCCTATTGCTAATCAATTATCCCCTTGAGCTTCAATTTATTAATTTGTAGATGGTTACCAATTAAAATGGCCCAGCCATTTTCTCAGAAGTGATAAAATGAAATAAACTATATAGATTTCTTCTGAAGTCCACTTAAATGATGGAGTCCACTTATCCATATAATGGATATGGAGAGAGAGCTTAAAGCATCCATATTAGTGAGGTATTCTTTCAGAACAAGCAAGCAAGAACTTTATATTTGCATGACACAAAAGGGGAGGCTGATGACCAACGCCTCAAGCTTCCTTATGATGCTTGTCATTTGACTTCACCAAAGACTACAGGCTGGCGAGCCCCAGCAATAAGTAGTTTAATGCTTTTGGTTAGAAGGTAAGGAAATGGAGTAGAAGGCTAACTTCTTTTCTCTTTGACAAAACCATCCCTTATCTTAATATTCTCTTTACCAGCTGCCTTTAGAACATTTTGGATGGTTTATAATCATAATTTCCTTAGTCATATTCTTATTTGCATTGTTCTCAGTTCTGGCCTTTGCATCTTTTCTCCCCTGGATTCGTGAGCAATCAATGCACGTTTTTATTTGAGGAACTAGTTTTTGTGACATGCTAGGATCAATGTTTGGAAGGGAAATAGAGACACCGTGTTCAAGCATACAGGTTTGAATAGCCTATCTCTAAGGGCCTTAGTACATGTTTTGAGAATTAATTTGATGAAGTTATCTGCCTTAAATATTCAATGCTTGATAATGGCTTTTTACATTACTCCTTTGAGATATTATTTATATTTTAACAGCTATTGTCCATGATTTTGTTCAAAAGAGTGAATATTGGGGATGATACAGCCCACCTTGTAATGATCTGAGTAAAAGACCCTAGATAAATATTCTTTATCACAGCACATACATTCAATTATGTAAGACTAGCATTTCTGTAAAGAAAAACTCTGGAACTAAAGTGTCATATACAGGAGCCACTAGCCAAATTATCGAGCACTTAAAATGTCACCAATCCAGATAGAGTTGAGCTCTAAGCTTAAATTATACATCAGATTTCAAAAACTCTCAGTATGAAAAAATAATGCAAAATATTAAGTTAATGGTCATTTATTTATTCACATTAAAATAATAATACTTGGGGTTAAATAATGTATTTTAAAATGAATTTCATCTTTCTTTTAACTTTACAAAAATGTTGGGCACTAGAAGATTTAAAATGAGGCATCTGGCTTGCATTTGTAGCTTACATTGCATTTCTACTGGCCAGTGCTGCTTCACAGAATTTTTTTGTTCACTCCACTGAAAATTTGATAAAATAAAGGTATGCAGTTACACGTTAATGGTGCTTATTTTAGAATGCCGGACTCTCACTTAACAGAAGATTTTCTTCATCTGCTAGAAGGTATCTCAGTGACCCTTGAAGATACATAAAACTGTATAATTTTAAATTCACGCCTGAATATATTTCAAGTGAATTCTGACTGTTTCTTAACATTTACTCTACGTTGGATGGATACATACATCTCATGTATAATACAAAGTAATTCTTAAAACGTCACATATACTTAAGGTTTAAAACAATGCTGTTAATTAGGCAAAATCAGAGTATAGCACTTGCTCAGTATGAAAATGCCCTGCACGTGCAGTTCCCACATAGCAGGCGTGAAGCAGCTAACAGTGAGGGTAAGGAAATAGAATAGAAGGCTAACTTCTTTTCTCTTTGACAAAAACATCCCTTATCTTAACATTCGCTTTACTAGCTCCCTTTAGAACATTTTGGATGGTTTATAATCATAATTTCCTTAGTCATATTCTTATTTGCAATGTTCCCAATTCTGGCCTTTGCATTTTTTCTCCCCTGGATTCATGAACAATCAATACACATTTTTACTTGAGGAACTAGTTTTTGTGACATGCGAAGATCAGTGTTGGGAAGGGAAATAGAGACCCCATGTTCAAGCATACAGGGTACCTGGGTACAAGATGTTCAGTTGAATGAAAGAGGAGTTGTTAGAAATTCACTGACTTCTGTGCTGTGGAGAGCATATTACCGAGATTTTGCTTATAAAGAAATCATTTCTTTCCCTCACGCAACGACAACATTCAATTACATTTAAAAGAGAAAAAAGATTCCTCTCCAATAGTCATAGTGCTGGTTTACTCGTTGCTCACAAACAACAATTAAACTATTATTGGGTTAGAGCCCTGCTAACAGTTACAGGAGGGTTGTCATCAAAGCAAATACCATTACTTAGAAATACAGATATTGTGGGCCTGGTACTCAACTGAGAACGCTGCATAACAGCAGAGGGAGCAGCTGAGAATTCTCTGAGCTCATTATCGTATTCTAGAAGAGGAACGAAGCTGTCCCTGGGCAGAATCTCATGGAGATGCAGAAGAGAACCAGAGAAGATCTAACTAGCAATCTAGAGGAGAGTTTTAGAAGCTGAACAGGGAGGTCTCTTAGCTACCCGCTGAAGCATCTCCTTACTTCCCTAGGGAAGAGTAAGGAGACTAACACAGAGCTGTGATGCACCTTAATTACAACATTCTGCCCGTCTGCCTCTCTTTCTTCTTCTACTCGTTAAATCTTAGAAAATGATATTCCGTTCCCATTATAGAGTGGGTTTAGTCAAAGTGAATGAATTTTTTTTGTCTTCCCTTTTTTGTCTTGAGTTAAATACTTTCTTCAGTTATTAAATATGTGCGGGAATTCATCCAAATATAAACTACATATGTATAAATAGAAGCGATATTTGGCTATCTCATATATTACAGTTGTGCCAAAATTATTCTTCTCAATGGATAGAAACTATATCAGTATACCTTACAAACTGCTTTCTAAAGGAGGCTGTTTCCATCTGGGTAGACTACACATGACCACAACAAACCCTCAATACACATTTATTCATAGTGTCTGAAAATGAGGCCTTAAACCGTCAGAACAAGGCTTCAGATATTAAACTATAATCTATTCTTATATTATCATTCCTTATTTTTTTGAAGAATTAACAATAAGAAACTTGCAATGATTCTTGTAAAAGGCCAAATGTTACTTGAGACATCAAGTTGTATCTTGGAAACGTAGAGCTGAAAAGAGCATCATTTTCCCCTGACAACAACGAAAAGAAAAAAAAAACTGGACCAATTCCAAATTAATGACTTTTCTTGAAATAAGCAGAACTGAGGATTCAGGGCAAACTATTAAGCCAATATCTGGAGAGAGCTAGGTCCTTACAGGGACAAAGGAAGACCTGAGCATATGTGCACCTGGGCCAGTCGCTGCTGGATGCCGTCTTAGCCAGTAAGAAGATTCAGCTAAATATTTGTAATGAATTGCTAATGACCAAGTGTGACTGGTGTGAGAATATGAAGCTCTGGGGGCTTCTGGCACGTGAAGGTTTGCCTGCTCTTACAGTCTTTTCCTCTCTGAAAAGAGAGGAGGCACTGACAGGGAAGACTGGAGAGGGATCTGAGAAAGCTTCCCCCAAGATGCTGGCTGAAGAAAGGACACTGCTGAAAATCTGCCCATTCCATCTGCCCTAACTGCCCTGTGGAACAAAAGTGGAAAGAACAAGAAAAATTAGGACTGCCAGAAACTGTGGAAGGGAACAGGAAAAAATGTCTCTATCTCTGGGGAGAGAGCAGGAGAACTTGTAAAGCCACAGATCTGAGACCTGGGTACACAGAGCCTGCCAAGGACTGAGGCTGAATCGGAATAAAAGAAGATGTCCCACCTTCACATTTTAAGTGGTGGGAGCAGAGACTGAGAGGTGGTTGAAAGGAGTCAGCTTTAGAGAAGACCCAAGTACTTCTCTGGGAGCATCCTTAATCTTTTCCATTATCTTCTCTTCTTAAGCCTTGAATGTTGAAATCTTCCTTCAGTTCTATGAGATGCCAAGTATCATTCCAGTAAGCTACTTTTTTTCTTTTGTTTATGTCTGAGATTACCCGTTGCTTGTAATGAACATACTTACAATGGTCTGTTGCTTTCTGATATTTCCCTGGCATAATACGATTCTACCCATATCTTTCTCATAACTTTTTTTTTCTTTTTCACAGTAACCTCTTGAAGCCCCTACTCTTTATTTTACTAGATTTCTCATGTTTCTCTTTTTACCTTTTTTTCTCATTTCATGTTTTCTTCCTGGGCAATTTGATACATTCCCAAGACTTAACCTCTGTGCTAATGCTAATGACTCTCAAACTATTTCTTGAAATTAGGACCATTATTTCCAACTTCTTACTAAACTTCTTTTCTTGAATATCCAGAGAAATCTCAGAGTATGCAAGACTACATTCATGATATTCCATTCCAAACCCATTCCTTGTTTGCGTATTAAATGAATCTCCATTTGCCTGTTTGCCCAAGTCAGGAATCTGTTACTTTATTATTGATATTTTTACTCTACTTTATTCCCTATGTCAAATAAATTACCAAGTTCTGTCAATTTTCAGAAACAGCTTTTGCATTTGTATCTCCCGTCATTACGTTAGTCCTTGCCACATATCCTAGATATAACTATTCTGAATATTGCAGAGGCCTCCAGTCTGGTCTTCATCCCTCCGTACTCCGTTCTAATGCCCTTCAGCATAACACAGCTTTTCTTTTTCATCTGAAATGATATCTGTATTAGTTTCCTCCCACTGCTATAACAAGTTACCACAAACTCAGTGCCTTAAAACAACAAAAATGTATTATTTACAGTTCTAGATGTCTGATATTTTGGACTTCTGAATCCAAAATCATTTTCACTGGACTAAAATCAAAGTGTTGCAGGTCTGGTTCATTCTGCATTCTCTAGGATGGAATCAGTTCTTTGGCCTTTTCTAGTTTCTAGAAGCTGCCAGTATTCCCTGGTTCATAATCCCTTCTTCACCATCAAAGCCAGTATACCCTCTTCACATCTCTCCCTTCTCTTTATTTTCGCTGTCACATTACCTTCTCTGACTTTGCTATCCTGCCTCCCTTTTATAAGAACCCTTGTAATTACGTTGAGCCCACGTGAATAATCCAAGATAATCTCCCCATCTCAAGATCCTTGACTTCAAGCATATCTGCAAAGGTCCTTTTCCCATGGAAAATAACATATTCACAGGTTCTGGGATTGGGATATGGACATCTTTAGGGAGCCATTATTCAGCTTGCCACAGCATCTAATAAAACAGAAATATAAATTTACAGTACTTGCTTACAATCTTCTGATGAGTTTCAACAACACCCAAAAATTGCTACCAAATTTTTTAAGTGCAAAAATTCAATAAGCTGGCATGTTATTCATTTTTTCAGTCACTGCAACCCTCTCAATTTCAGTGTGTTATTTATTGGCCAAAATAAGACATTTATTTTCATATATGCATTTATTTTTCATAATTTCATAATCCTATACGGTCATTCCTTCTTCTCAATAACTACCCATACTTCAAAGATGGATACAGCCATCCAAAAAAATTTATTGAATCCTTATCACCAAAGTCTAAGTGCTAGGGAAATGGTGGAAAACAAAACACAAAGCAAAATCTATGCTAAACAATGTAAACAAATAACTAAATATAATAATTTTGATTAGTTATAAGTGTTAAAAATACAGTAGACTAAGGGTGAGTGACGGGAGGCAAGAAAAGAGGCATTTAAATTAGGCGAGCAGGTGACAATTGAGCAGTATCTTAAATATTGAGGAGTCAGCCACACTGACATTTGGAAGAAAATTAGCTCAGAAAAAAGGAAATAAAACATTAAAGTCTTGATATTGTGAGTTCAAATACCTCAGAAAAGTCGGGAGTGGGGCATTAGAGGTGCAATATGAGCTGAGATTGGAGAATTGGATAGGTGCTCCAGATCATGGAGAGCCTTGTAGACCACAAAAAATTGTTTGGAGTTCTGTCTCATTTTAATCAGACACCATTGACATTTAAGTAGAGGAGTGGCAAATCTCATTTAGGATTGTAAAAGATAATACAGTTGTTTTAGGGAGACTATAATGAAGTGGAGGAAGATGAAAGAAAGCTATTACGGTAAGTCAAGTAAGACATGACTAGCAACAAGGAGAATCATCCATTCTACGGATTAAGTGTGTAATATGCAATGACAATATTCTAGCTCTGGGGATAAGTGCAAACAAGATCGGAGTAATTAATACCACCTCTTGAAATGATTCCATGACTCCGTCAAGCAGAATTTACTTTTTCATTCAAGTTTCCAGTACTCTTCATATAAATGTCTTATCAATTATAATTTATCATACTTGCACTTATTTAAGTATTTGTCTCCCAAATTAAACTTTGGGCTTCCTATGGATAGGATAATTTATTTTAAACTTTAGTGGATTTTCTGCTCTTTTTGTCCTCAAACCAAGCAAAAAGTAGAGGCATCTCAGAATGATTTCTTTTCTTAACTTTAAATAAGAAATGCAAGTAAAAATTTCTAAATTAACCATAATCATCACTGATAGGACAAAGTCAAATTGTGCTTAGGGCAAATAAAATGATTAACAAAATTCCATCCTTGCTCATCCAAAGTAATTAATTCAATTGGCTAGATAAAAGCTGATATTTTACATCTACTTTCCCTATATGTTAAAGTGGGAATATTTGGGGGCCGGCCTCATGCCTGAGTGGTTAAGCTTGCACACTGCGCTTTGGCGGCTGGGGTTTCGCTGGTTCAGATCCTGGGGGCGGACGTGGCACCGCTCATCAGGCCATGCTGGGGTGGCGTCCCACATAGCACAACCAGAGGCACTCACAACTAGAGTTTACGATTGTGTACTGGGGGGCTTTGGGGAGAAGAAGAAGAAAAAAAGTAGGAATATAAAACTTGTAGATTTCTTTGTGTGGTTATAAAGCTTATTATTAAACCATAGTGGTTTAAGTTTCAGAAAGGTCATGCACACCTTGATATGCACCAAATTGATTCAAATAATTTGTACCTTTGCCTAGAGTGAATGTTAGAGCCAGTATTTGAACTCAATTGATTCAATTCTTTAAGTAAAATGTGTAAAAATACATTCATATTGATTCTATTATTTTCTACTCAATGACATTTTAGCATGTAATAATATATAAATTAATATTTTCCTTTAGCATATATACTAATTGAGTGAAGTGACTGATTCAAATAAATAGTGCATCTGTATAGAAGAAAACTGTATTTGTCAAATTCTCACATTAAATGAATCAGCAACTGTGAAAACATTGGCAGTTGGTCTGAAATTACGTCTTGTGAAAGTGAGAGAATTGACAATATTTTCAATTACTTTTCACAGCAAGTGTCCTTGGGCAAATCTATATCATTGGGTTCATATGCTAAGTTAGATGTTCTTGCTGTGATATGATACTTGCTTAGAAAACATTAGGATCCATCCCTTAAGAATAGGTCTGTAGAGATGAATGCTCGTTTTTGAGACTATTTACTAATATCATAATATGATATTTATCAGTGATATATTAACTTATTCAGCAATTATTACCACCATCACATTTCCACACAGAGTTACAGCAAAAATACCAACTAGGTAAAACTTTTGATAATATCCTGAAACAACGAATTCAAGAGTTCTTAAATTTTAATACGGAAATACAGCAGACTTTCTCTTTCTGTTCAAATGCAAGTTTTGTAGGAAGGGTAATTCTGATAATTTCTTTGATAATAAGAGCTAACTCTACTTATTTAGACTGACATTTAAATATTCTGGCTTGGCAATTATTTTTCCTTACCAGCTGAATAGACTTCTCTATAGCTGGTTTAAATGTATTTTAAATTAGTTATTAGTCCTTTGTGTTGCTATTACTAAAAAACTGAGCACAGACACAGGTCATTGTTGCTGTAGGTGCTAATTAAGAGTTATAAGTAGATATTGTGCACCAAGAGATAGCCAAGGGATCATCGGGTGTCAAGCATCTTCCTCCCTGCCCCCAATAGACAGCAGCAACTCTACCTCCTCACAATAATCAGTGTTATTATGGTTTTTTTTAACAATAAATTATCTTTTAAAGAGTTTTATAAACAAAGAAAAATATCTTATGTATTTATCCACGTTGCCATTTCTGATGCTCTTCTACCATATTTCCAAATTTCTTCCTACAGAATTTCTGATATTATTTTCCTTCTGCCCGGAGGACTTCCTTTTACATTTCTTACAGTGTACATCTGGTGGTGATGAATTCTTCCAGCTTTTGTACATCTTTAGATATCTTTATTTTGCTTTCATTGTTGAAAGGTATTTTCATTGGGCATAGCTGTATCAAGAGTCACATAAGGTGTTATGTATCCTTTAGCTACTGCTTGGTGTAATTTGCAGTAGTCCCATATTAACTGGCATGACCTATCCAGTTTTGCAAGGATCAGGCTTATAAATTAAATACATCCTTTAAATCTTTGAGTGCGGCATCAACTTGTGTCATTTCCTTGAGATATAATATTGCCTTTTATTTACTATCTTGACAGTGGGTAAGGGGCAGTTTCAGAGGCTTCCACATGAATTTTCTACTATAATAGCTCTTATCCCACTGGGATTATATTGTAAGCAACGAAGAAAGCCCATTTAAATTATACATTTGAAATCTGAAGCAATGACTAGGGGGCGAGTCCACGTACACTGTGGACACATTTTGATACGGATCTGGGTTAAAACTCCAAATTATTATCTGACCCCCATATGTGCCCTGTATCCAACAGCCCTCGAAATAACTTGGCAGTCCACTTCCCCCATGTATGATTGCCCCAGGAAATGGTCTCAGGTTTCTTGAAAGACTGGGAAGATCACAACTGTTTACTATTTTTCTGGTGTTACAAGGTCCCCTTCCATTGGGGATTGGACATCTGCATAGACTTAGTTCTGGAAAATAGGCAGTGTTGGCTTCAGCACCTGCATTCTTAATCTCTTTTAATTCTATAGTAAGAAATACTATTTTGGCTGTGCATTAGTCTAGCTCTAGGAGACACCAGTTCCTGTAAGCCCTCTCCATAAATACCTGCCTGTCATATCGCTGATTGACATTCCAAACTTGCTCCAAACTAACACCATTATACTTGCCATGCTTTGCAATGGTTAAGCGCTGCCAACTGGTCTCTGCCCTTCTGGGATCAAACTGTCCCTATTACTACTAGAGAGGGGGAATCTGTAGTAGCAGCTTCCATTGCCTGTCCCAGCTAGTGAAACAGCCCTACTGAAATTTTCCATGATTCTGGAAGCTCTCCTCTCATTGCATTCCCTGTGTCCTTGGTAATCGGAGGCTGCTCAGAGCCCTCCCAAAGAATATGGTGATAAGGTGAGTTTTACAATGGGTCGATTCTAACACACTTGTTTGTCTGAGCCTTTTGATCCATTATGCCACAGTCTGTTCTGGTAGTTGTGGCATCTCTACTTCATCTATGTGAATCAACACTTCTGTCATTTTTCCAAGCTTCTAAGAGCTGTCAGAGGAGTATAATAGAACTGTCACTAGGGTCTTGTCAGTGTGTTGAATCCTGTAAAATGTTTACAAACTCTTCTATCCAACTTTATAGCCCAGCTTTCTTGTTCTAGCACACACAGGATCCATTCTCAGGCATACTCACCAGTAGACGTTAGTCAGTACCAGCACCTTTGGCATGTATTCTTTTTTCTCCATTTGAGGTCTTGACACCTATGCTGAGATTTGATCCTAGTTATTATATCATGATCAGAAGAGCAGGGAACAAACCCAGTGGTGGGAAAGCGTTTTCTTATAAGGTATCTGCCTAATTCGAGTGCTCTGCCTTTTCTTCCAGCAGGAGGGTCTCTGTCTCTCTCTTTTAATGAGCAAGGGTGGGCCATATTTGGAGAGTCAGGTGGTACAGAAGAAACTGAGGATTCAAAATTCTTGAATGCATCTACTGCAATATTCTTATACCAAATGGAAGGGCCCCTCTCTTTTCCTGCCAAAGCAACTTCAATGTGTGAGACTTCCCTGAATGTCTATCACTCTCAGAATTAAGCGTTGCATCTGAGACTCAGCTGTATCTGTTTTGGGGCAGTAAGAGCTGAGTATCTATTTAAATACTTTAAAGTCCCTCTGACTCTCACACTTGGCTTTAAATTGCTAACTTGGTTATCTAAGTTTGTTATTTCCACTCTTAAATGAATCAGTCATGCTGAGAAATAGCCACACGGTTCTATAGTTGCTGTTTCCTCCATACTTCTCAAATTCTTGAGATTGCTACCTGTATCCACCCCAACTTAAACAAGTAAAATTCTTTGGAATCACATCGCTATGGTCACCAGGGACTTCCATTATTTCACATACCACCAAGGATAGGGTACACCTTGCAATCAGCCGGCAAGTGATGCAAATCCAGGACGTCATCCTTTAAGTCTACTTTCTAGGGCCACTCATACCATGAAGTGCCTTAGAACAGCTTCCCTAGAAACAGAATATAAGATGGGAATTCCCGTTCAAGTGATATATTGGGCGAGTTCTCTCAGGAGAAATGGACTTCGGAAACTGCTCCACAGAGTTAGTGCTACCTTGAGGCAAGGCACATGCATCTTGCTGCAAGGTTTGCCCCAGGTGGAGGCAAGAGGGGGATGGCCTCTTGAGTGAGGTGGCGTCCTTTAGCTGAAGGCAGTTCTCTGGCAAATGAATTGTTGGCAACACTACCAGGCAGAGTGATAGGTGCTCTTGCTACTAAAATAGAACTTGGGGAAACACCACCAGAATTCACTTTAGCAAGTATAACATCATGAAAATTCTGTGGTTCTTGAGGCTAATAATTTTAAGATATCAGTTTCACTCCATAAATGTTCACTGAACATTTAAAATACGATAAATTCTCTGATAGGCCCTATCTTGCATACAAAACACAGTTCTGCATTCTTAAAGCAGTTGACAGAACAAAAGTTAGATAGGTACTCCGGTTATCAAAATGTAGGACAGAATGTGGAAATTGCTTTAGGTCTAAAGTAAAGGGAGATGAGATCAAAGAAGCACTTATTTTAGAGAAATACTTCCATGAGCTTATATTAGTGCCCGCTGATCTCTGGGGGATACTTTCCGAGACCCCCAGTGGATGCCTGAAACGTTGGATAGTACTGAACACTATATATACTATGCTTTTTCCTTACATACACACCTATGATAAAGTTTAATTTATAAATTAGACACAGTAAGAGATTAACAATGAGTTCTCTTTGGCATATTCAGATTGCCAGCATCACTACTCTTGCACTTTGGGGCCGTTATTAAGTAAAATAAGGATTACTTGAACACAAGCACTGTGATGCTGCTACAATTGATCTGATAACCAAGATGGTTACTAAGTGACTAATGGGTAGGCAACGTATACAATGCGGGTATGTTAGACAAAAGGATGATTCATATCCCAGGTGGAATGAAGCAAGATAGTGCAAGATTTCATCATGCTTCTCAGAAAGGTGCACAATTTAAAACTTATGAATTGTTTATTTCTGAAACTTTCCATTTAATATTTTCAGTCCATGGTTGACTTTGGGTAACTGAAACTGTGGAAAGCAAAACCATGGATAAAGGAGGACTACTGTAATAGCAAGGGCTTTTCTTGATATTGTGACATATAAAAAATGCTGCTGTCCTTCACTGTGAAATTAATAAAATTTTGTGACGCCTTTATTCAATTTAGTACTATAATTATTTATAAAATATCAGGTTCCGTGGATATAGAAGTGTGCAGGATAAGACGGTCTCTGACTTCAAGAAGTTTAGGTCAGTGTCAACCTTATGTTTTGAAGATTATTTTTTCTCTTGATTTAACTTAAAAATGAAAATGGAGTGGTTAAATAGCAAAATTTTCCTAATTAAAGGTATTTTTTAACAAAGGATCTCTTAGTTTCTAGAGAGGAAGTGAAGTTTTCCTTGCAGTTTAAGCTAATGAGGATGGCTGAGGAGCTCCAAAAACCTGAATTCCGTGTATACATTTTTTATCTTTCTTTGTATATATTCTAACAACTACTTGTTAAACAGTACTGAAATACAATACCAATATTCCAATACCCCAAAACATCAGCGAAATGTAGGCTTCTGTTGTGATATTGGAAGAGTGCAGGTATCAGGGAGGTATTTGGTTTAGAAAAAACTGTAGTGTAGAATATAACAGTGGCCACAGCAGGGTAGGGAAACTCAGAAGAAAAAGGAGCTTAGAGCAATTTTGTGTAATTCTATTGATTTACATTTTCTTCTAAATGATTGTCACAACTTTCAAGTCTCCTTTCCCCTTAAGAACTCTGTAAATAGCATGCATGGATATTATCGTATTTAGTTTATAAAGCAGAATATTACTTTAAAAGTAAATTATCTTTCCTAAGTTTGTAGATAGTTGCTGTTAGTTGATATGACAGTTGAGATAATACAATTTCCACATCAAAGCTTTTTATAAAAACCAGTGCCTCATGAAATTAAAATATCCTTCATTTCTCAGGACAGTCTTAGGACTAGTGTTTTTAATTATTGTATAAGCAACAAGTTATTTTCTCTTCCATGTTATCATGTCAGTCTCTGTTGATAGATGTCAACTCAAAAGCATATCGGAGTTTGGATTGAAGTCAGTCTCCATTTCACGTTTGCATTTGAATTTAGGTCTGTCACAAGTGATAAAGAGTGATGAATGTGACATTGCCACGTTGAAAGATCATTAAATGTCACTCCGTGTCCTGGCAGCTAAATGGCTGGCAGAAAGTCAATGATGCAAACTCAGTGTGGAATGTGGCGAGTAGAGATGGATCTAGGGCAGCACAGAGTCATGCAAGCTGTGAACAATCAATCAATCATTTCATTCAAAGGAAGAGTGAAATGAGATTTGATGGAAATACTGTGTGAGTACCTACATCAGTGGACATCTAGCTTGTAAGTGTTTTGATTTACACTTATAACCATCTAGTCGCCAGCAGCTAGAATAATAGGCTGGGAAAACCACATATTTGATCAATTTCTTTGAATATCTCCTTGACTTTAGATGTTCTTCATGCACCTTAAGTCTGAAACAACTTCCTAGCTCTAGAGCACAGATGGCCTAAAGTGACTCTAGTGCACAGACAACCTGTTAGAAGTACAATTTATACACCCTGATAAGGAAAGCACTAAATCTGAAGGGTAATGCTATTTCCCTTCTTCAGTGGCTTTCTACAAGTTGCATATAATTTATTTAGCTTTCCACTTTACTTGCTGCTCCTCCATTTCTATGAATTGATTCTCTAAAGTTCCTAAATATAAATTGTACTTAAAAGAGGGTGGAAATGCTTACTCAATATTATTATTTACTTTCAAAAAGCTTTTAAAGCCATAACACAAAATATGGAGCACTTTTTATGTTTATCCAGTCATTTACACCATTTGTGTTCTAAATCTAAGCTAGAAAATGAAAAACATTGCTATTGACTACTCCCAGGTAGCCTTTAGATTGATAAATCTATTTAATCTAGCTCACTTCCATTTGATGAAAATGGAGAGTGTAAAATACACAGAGTGAGAAGTGAAGCAGCAGACATCATGACGGGAGAAGGCTGCATCAGTGGGCTCTTTCTGTATTCATATATTTGACTCGGTATTTTAGGATGCATTATGAATTTGTCAGTATACGTGTACTGAGAATAATGTTATCTGTTTCAAATTATAACTTATGTTTTACAATCTTTACTAGACTGTAGGGGTAGCAGGTATTCTAAAACAAATTCTGATACTTCTTTTCGGAGGTAGAATTAGAAACCTGTTTTTTCCTAAAGTTTATGTCAATGAGATTCAGAGAATTTGGCAGTATTCATTCAGTGATGTCCAGTTTAACATAACACTCCAGTTTCCTTGGCAGGATTATCACTAAAGATGGAAATAACTAGATGGATATGTTAGCTTAATGTCTTTAGCAAGTAAAATTATCTGATCAAATTCCCATATTCTTATGTTGGGGAAATAACAAGCATTTTGACAATGCTTAGACTCCCATCTAGATTTTCCTACAGAAAGAATGAAAAATATCGAGGTGGCATGTTATTGTCCGGGTTTCTTAGCAATTGTATTTTTCATTGTGAATTGATAAATGGCATCCTGAGCAGATTTAAATCAATATTTTAGCCCAATATGCCTATTTTATTTATTTCTTTATTTTGCTGAGGAAGATTTGCTTGAGCTAACATCCATGCCAATCTTCCTCTATTTTTTAGTATGTGGGCTGCCAGCATAACACGGCCTGTAACAGAGCAGTGCAGGTCTGCACCTGGGAACCAAGCCAGCTGCAAAAGTAGAACATGCCAAGCTTAACCCCTAGGCCCCAACAGGGCTGGCCCCTAATATGCCTATTTAAAAAAGCAATTTAAAATCTGTATTGCCTTCATGGGAGATCAGAATTTGCCACTTCAAAATGTGTCTCTTTGGCTTGATTATTTTTCAGAACAGAAGACTCAGGAAGAAATTTTGATCTTTCGCCTAACTAGCTAAAAGAATTTAAAATAAAAGGCCTGTTCCAGGAAGGAGCTAATACCATAAGATAACTATAGTATTACATAAACTAGATGTGATAGACAAGGACGAAGCTAGCAAAGGCCATTTAATCAAAGTCCTCTCCATCTCTCATTGTCTTTACAAGGCATGGTCAACATTTGTTTATCAAACAATTGCTTTTCCATCTCCACGTGAATTGCCTTCCCCCATTTGAAGTTCCAAACTACCCACAACATCCTCCTTTGTCTTTAGCTAAAGAAGGTAATAATGGCCTTGGCCATTAGGCAAGGTACTCAGTTTTCCCAGGTTTCTCCCATAAATACATGTTATTAAACTTTGTTGGATTTTATCCTGTTATTCTGTCTCATGTCAGTTTAATTTTTAGACCAGCCAGAAGGACCTAGATGGTAGAGGACTAGTTCTTCCTCCACTACACCTTCATTTTGTCAGTAGACACCTACCTGCATCTGAATCCATCTTCCTTTTCTTCCCATACGTTGTTGGCTATGTCTCTCCTATCAAACACCAGCCCCTCTCCTTGTGCTCTCATTCCTCTCCTGCGTTATCACTGCACAGATACGTCTTTTGGCAATCTCTCTTTTCTCACATCTTTCCTTTTCCCTCTCTCCTGGATCATTTCTTACTGTTTTATTTCCCAACTAACATACGTGAAATTTCCGTTTACTTTCTACCTCTTCTTTTTTTCCCCTCCTCTTCAAGGTTAAATTTCTCAAGAATTTTCCATTCCTATTATTTTTATCTATTCCTATTATATCTCTGTTATTTTTTTATCTATTCCTATTTTTTTATATTTGAGGTACAGCATACATTCCAAGGTATCCAGAAGTATATGATCAGTTAACAGAAAACAAAAATTAGTGTTCCTAAAAGCTAGCTGAAAGAGTTAGCTACTAGTACTGTAGAAGCACTTGTATGTGTCTTCCTATTGCATTCCTTCTCTTGCTTCTACAGGTACCCACCATCCTAAATTTTATTTCAATATGTATATAATGAAATAATATATTGTTTAGTTGTCTTAGCTTTTAAATTTATCTGAATTTAATTATACGACGTGTAATCTTTTATGGTTCATGTCCATCACACAACATTATGTTACATTATGTTATGAGATTCATTCATGATAATATGTTTACCTGCAGTTTATTTACTTTCACTGTAGTATGAATACATCTCTGTATGAACATAGCACGTTTTATGTATCCATTTTCCTGTTGATGGAAGAGGCAATTTTAAAAGTTTCAAATCTTTGATACCTACCCACCCCAGCTAAGATCTGTGTTCCCTCCCCTTTACTCTGGGCAGGTTTATGTCTGCTTTGGCAAGTAGAGCATGACAGAAAAGAAGCTTTACTTCCACTGCTAGGTGGTGTGTGACCATGGAATTTCCATCTTGTTCACTGGAGCAGTTACTCTCATTGCTCTAAGATGCTACCTTAGAAGTCCAACTACACTGAGGGTACCATGATGGAAACTAAACATATAGATACTCTGGTCAACAGTCTCAACTGATACCAGCCTTCCAGTAATCCTGGTCTAGAAACAAAACATGTGAGTAAAACCATCTAGAAACCTTCAGACCAGTCCACCTACCAGTTGAATATTACTAAGTAACCTCTGTAAATGTTGCATGGAACAAAAAGATCATCTAGTCAAGTCCTACTAAAATTTCTGATCCCCACATCATAAGATCAACAAAATGATTGTTGTTTTAAGCCACTAAGTTTTGTCAGAG
Organism: Equus quagga; assembly: GCF_021613505.1. NCBI lineage: Eukaryota > Metazoa > Chordata > Mammalia > Perissodactyla > Equidae > Equus > Equus quagga. Next base: position 12,619,943 of record NC_060275.1, on the reverse strand, counting down.
ATGGTTTCATGGAAAAGGATAAATGGAAAAAAATTTTACACTTGGAAGTGGGTGATGCTATAACAAAAACCTAAAGTATACGACATTTGTTATAGAATTGAGTGGCAGTTGGGACCCGAGAGGACTCTATTGATGAGAGTTTGTGATAAAGTAAGAAAAATGAGTTGGAAGGTAGAGAAAAGAGGGCCTTTGTGATATAGTAGTGAAATTTTGGCAACACTGTTGCCTGCAGTAATGTGGAAAATAGGAAATATTCCAAATGAACTCAATGATCTGGTTAATGAGATTTCTGGGCTGAGTGTTTGAGTTGTCACTTGTCTTCTTCTATTTGCTTTTCATAAAGAAAGGGACAGATGAAAGAGGGAGATAACTTTATTTTTTGAGTATAATTTGTATGAAATGTTAAGGGACCAGGACAGTTTTTCCAACCAGAAAAGCATTCCTAAAGAATGAGTAAAACTCTCAGGGAAAAAATAAAATCCAGGTCACTGTTAGGTTTTCATCTCAGTGTGAAGATGGAGCCAAAGTTGTGGCCATAAAAACCTTTTAACATCTTAGAAAGATTTAAGTTGATGCTTCATAGATCCTTCCAGATAGAGAAAGGCCTTCTACAGATCTCAAGATAGGCCTGGCAAACCCTATTTGTTTAATAAAAAAGCTTCTAAGAATTTTAAGGTCATTTTCACCCTGTAGCCTCATAAAATATCCAAAATAGAGAAAAATTTGTCTCAGAGATATTTGTGGATATGTCCTTTGTCTAGTGAAATGTGTTATAATTGGATACGTAAAACCCTTATGCATTTTACAGGATTATATTAGTTTGGGCTTAATTGTTTGGAGATAAAGTAATTAGACTCTAAAATTTCTATGGGAATAAAGCAGTTTAAGAAAACTTTGGAGCTAAAAACAAAGCCTACTTCTTACTTTTCCAGGAAGAAAGACACAGAATGTGGAATCAAGAGCCCAGAGGGCAAAGTCAAGAGCCATGGAGATTCATTCCAAGGAAGTAAGTTTGAGCTCTATTCAAGGATTTGGTAATATGTACCTAGACGGCTTTCAGAATGGTTGTGAGCTAGTGACTGCTGTGCACACCCATTTCTCCTGTTTTTGAAGAGAACTCTCTATTGAGGTTACCCTGTGCCTGCCACACTACTATGCTTTGGATGTGTGGAGGAGATAACTTCTCTAGTTCACAATTCTTTAGAACTGAGAAATTAAAGGTGAGGATTCTTGTCTGGGGTTGGATTTGATTTGAACAGAAATTCTAATCCTTGAGTTCAAGTTGATGCCAATGTGGGATGTGACTTTTGAGAGTGTGTTTCACAGGGGTGATTTCATTTTGCATTTAAGAATATGTGAAATTTATGGCCAGAGGTGTAGTTTGGTGTTGCTTTTTTTTTTTTTTATCTTTAAATATGCCCACATATGTTTGAAACGCCTTCCAAAAAGATGTGTAGTGAATATCCCTGCTCTTGAATCTGAGTGGACTTGTGACAGTGTCAGCCTGTAGAGTGTGATAGAACTAATTTCAAAGTTAGATCACATCAAACCATGCATCTTCTACCTTCTCCACTGGAACACCTTCTCTTGGAGCTCTGACTCACATGTGAGAAGTTGACTTCCTATAGGCTATCATGCTGGAGAGACCTCATGCAGGTGCTCTGAGCACGCCAACTGAGCTCATCCCCTATACGTGCTAAAGGGCATGATATGTAAGTGAAGATATCTTGGACCCTCCTGACCAGCCCTTCCACCATCTAAATAGCTTCAAGTAAAACCTCAGTCAATGACACGTGGAAAAAATGAAACACCAGCTGAGCTCTGCTTGAATTCCTCATCACAAAATAATGAGAAATAGCAAAACACTATTGTTGTAAGCCAGTGAGTTTTGGGAGAGTTTGTTATGCTAGAATAGATAAGTGGAGCAATGGATATTTGGTTACTCTGAGTTTCTGGCTAGCTGCTTGGTGAATATTCTTGTATTGGTCTCCATATCCATTTGTGCAACAGTTTCTCAATCTCCAATTTTGTAATTTTTCAAGCTTTCTTGTATCCCTAAGATCCCTCCACAGGGTATATCCCTCATAGGTTTAAATTCTTCTGCAAGCTAACAACTCCTAAATATTTCTCCTCAACCCTACACACTTCTGACATATAATTGCCCATTTATTTCTGTATTTGGATGCTTACGTGTAAGATACAAATTAATACATTGAGAACTGAGCTATCGAGTCTTCCCTCTTTATCCACCAAACAAACATTCTTCCATACATGTTCCTCTCCAATTCTTGTAAATTCTACTCAGCTCTATGCATCTATTCAGAAACCTGGTAATTTTTACTGAGTTTCCAGTTTCTTTCTCCTACACTATTCAATCCTTCAACTCCAAAATATATGACAAATCCACCAAAATTTCTCCCTCTCAGAGATGGCTTCTCTAACTACAATACTTAAAATATTCAATCATTCTTTATTCTCTAATTCTCAATCATGCTTTATCTCAATTCCTTATTTTATCTTCTTCATAACTGTTATAGATATCTGAAATTATGTTATCTAATTACTTATTTTTGTGTTTATTATCTGTCTCTGCCTAATAAAATATAATCTTTCCAAGAGCAAGCATTCTCTTGTTCCTGTGAATGTTGTCCTAAAGCCAAGTAGAGTATCTTGGATTTTTGTAGGTGCTTTATAAGAACTATATATTATAGGGCAGCCTGTCCTGGTCATTTTCTTTCTTTCCTGATTCATTTATTGAGTGATGAATTGTTGCAAAAAAATTGTGTATGGTAATCTCACTTGTGAGAGTTTTAAGAGACAGATAGAGTGAGAAAGATACTCTGAGCGTCAGTATCAGGAATACCTAAGTTGAGCTCTCAGCTCTACCAGTGACTGTATATCTTTGTAGGTGCTGCCGTTTAGTCTCCCTTCTCTAATGCACTACTCTTTGCCATCTTCTAATGAACTTGTACCTTTCCTTCTGCCATACTTAAAATTTTCAGCAAGATTGCTACTAAAATTTTATAAAATAGTGTTCAGAATGTGTTAGGATTCTCTGATTTCTGAGTTTTCCTTAACTTCTTTTAATATAATTTTTCCAAGCTATCATGTTGCTAATGATTTTAATTCTTTACTACACGTGTAGACAAGTTGCTGTAAAAAAGTCAGTAATTAGGCATAGGCACTTGACTATAGTTTTAAACCACATCCTTCTTTCCTTTCTTCCTTCTCTCTCCCTGTGCATTTTCACTCATGCATCCACCAACAAAAGTTTATTGAATGACTATTTTTTACCAGGAACTTGTGCTAATTTCTGGGTATGTAGAGAATAATAAAACCTAATTCTTGCCATCAAGCGGTTTATAGTCCAGTAAAGTGGTAAGATGTATAAATGAATAAATGAAGCAGAAATATAGCAGACATATACATGGGGCTGAGTGGTGAAGGACGATTAAGTGTCCATCTGGTAAGTGATACATGAAAAGAATGCTCCAGGCAGAAGGAGAAAAATAATCAAAACTAGAATTGCATTTTGGTATCAGCAAATACGTTAGCATGTTCCATAAGGAAAAGAAGAATGAATGTAAAGTAGGACAAATTCACTACTTCATGGCTAGAAGCTCACCTTTTTTTTTTGATGTGATGAGAAGGTTTTGAAGAATGTTTATTTGGGGTAGGGGAGGATCACATTTGGATTTTAGAAAAATAAATTTTATTTCTCCATTTTTTAAAAGCCTGTGGCTATCCCATGTTCTTTGTCACTTTGTGCATTTTTTTATCCTTGATATCATTGGATAAACATCTCTTCTTCTATTGATCGGTACTTATTTTGATGTAATTTTATTCCGAAATTTTTGTTTTATGTTTATTATTACCCTCCCATAATTTCTTTACAGCTTGTTCATAGTCTAAAATGAAAGTTTATTCGACTTATTTTTTTTGTCATCCTTTGAGTAAAATTTGAATATATTTTTCTATTATTTTTTCTGACTTTAAAAATTTCACTTATGAAGACTACTTTTTAGTCCAATTTTAGGTTCACAGCAAAATTGAGGGAAAGTGCAGAGATTTCCCATATGCCCCCTGTTCCCACACATGCACAGTCCCCTCATTACGAACATTCCTACCAGAGTGATACATTGGTTGCAGCTGATGAACCCAGCTTGACACATGATCAACATCTGGAGTCCATAGTTTACATTATGGTTCACTCTTGATGTTGTACATTCTGTTTGTTTTGACAAATGTATAATGACATCAATCCATCATTATGATATCATACAGAGTATTTTCACTGCCCTAAAACTTCTCTGTGCTCTCCTTATTGATCTCTCCCCTACTTCCACCCATGGCAACCATTGATCTTTTTATTTTTTCTCAGTTTTGCCTTTTCCTGAATGTCATATAGTTGGAATCATACAATATGTAGCCTTTTCAAATTGACTTCTTTCATTGGTCATACGCATTTCCATGTCTTTTTATTGTTTGATGGCACCTTTCTGTTTAGTGCTGAGTAATATTCCATTGTCTGGATTTACCACAGTTTATTCATTCACCTACTGAAGGACATCTTGGCTGTTCCCAAGTTTTGGCAATTATGAATAAAGCTGCTATTAACATCCAAGTGCAGGTTTTTGTGTAAACATAAGTTTTCAACTCCGTTGGTTAAATACCAAGCAATATGATTGGTGGGCCGTATAGTTAGAGTTTAGCTGTGTAAGAAACTGCCAAACTATCTTTCAGAGTGCCAATACCATTTTGCATTCTCACCAGCAATGAGTGAGAGCTCCTGTTGCTCCACATCCTTGCCAGAATTTGGTGTTGTCACTGTTCCAGATTTTAGCCATTTTAATAGGTGCACAGTGGTATCTCCTTGTTGTTTTAATTTCTATTTCCCTGATGACATCACGTGGAGCATCTTTTCACATGCTTATTTGCCATCTGTATATATTCTTTGGTGAGCTATTTGTTAAGGTCCTTTGTCTCTTTTTAAATTGAGTGGTTTATTTTTCTATTGTTGAGTTTTAAGTGTTCTTTGTATATGTTAGACAATCATCCTTTATCAGATTTGTCTTTTGCAAATATTTTCTCCCAATCTGTGGCTTATCTTCTTATTCTCTTAAAATCATCTTTCACAGAGCAAAAGTTTTTAGTTTTAATGAAATCCATGTTAACAATTATCTGTTTTATGGATTATGTCTTTGGTGTTGTATTTAAAAGGTCATCATTGTACTGAATTGAGATTTTTTTCTATGATATCTTCTCGTAGTTTTATAGTTTTGCATTTTACATTTAGGTCTGTGATCCATTTTCAATAAACTTTTGTGAAGAGTGTAAGATGTGTCTAGAATCATTTTTTTGCATATGGATGTCCAGTTGCTCCAGCATCATTTATTGAAAAAATGTATTGTATTGCTTTTGCTCCTCTGTCAAAGATTAGTTGACTACATTTATGTGGATCTATTTCTAGGCTTTCTATTCTGTTCTATTTATGTATTTGTCTGTTCTTTCAGCAACACTACACTTTCTTGATTACCATAGCTTTACAGTAAGAATTGAAGTCATGTAATGTCAACCCTCCAACTTTGTTCTTCTCCTTCAATACTGTGTTGGTTATTCTGAGTAAATGTTTTTAGTTAGTATTACTATTATTTTACCATTTTGGATGTTTTCTCCTGTTTAACTCAGTGCCAGGTAAAAAGTCACAGAAGTCCTTTGGGATTTGTGGAGCTCAGGGATGAAGGAAGTGAATTAATGTCTAGTTCACCCTAACCTCAAAGGTGTATCTGTGTGAGTCCCCAGCTTAATAAGGTGAAGGGCTCTTACACAATTTCCACCCTAGATTTAAACTATTTCCCTCTCTTTCTACTTACTCCATGAGACTTCTGAACTAAAGTCTACATTTGCTAGGTTTTCATCTCTAACAGGACAAAAATACTTGTACGCTCAAGTATTACGCCTACCTCTCTTCCTCTAGGGTTTTCCTGAGAATTTGTCCTGGCAGCTTCCTATTAGCCTGACAGCTCGTCTATGCATTTAAGTTACTAAAAATGTTTACCCTGTAGTTGTATTTATTGTTTTCCTTGTGACAGTTGGTTCTAATACAGAACTTGATCCAAATTACTAGAAGCGGATGTCCTCATCTCTCAATTACTTGTGCTTTATAGAGTATTTGATGCAAATTAAATACTTTATAATGAAAAATTGAATTGTTGAAGATTGCTTTTATCAATTACTTTTGGGCTTTAGTCACAAACTACACATTTCATAATTGAATACATTTTAAATAAGTTGTGCCTGAAATTCTGAAAATGAATATTTTTTAGAAAACAAGCATCTCTACTTTAGGTGAAATTTTAAGCTATAAAGTTTCTGTGAACTTTTTTACAATCTTCCCATGGTTAAAGTTCCCCAATATGAAGCCTTCTAAAACCAGCTTTCATGCTTCTCACTGATGTATATCAGCTGGAATTTAGATTTGGTGGTAAAGCAACATTTAACAGAGGTTGCTACTTATGAATGAAAAATAATTGACGTTTAAATGCAATGTAGTATATTGTATGCAATGTAGCAAGATAGTATCAATAATTATCTTGAATAATAATTAGTGGCAATGTTTGGTCAAAACATATTGGAGCTCAATGTCAGTTTCCTCAAAGACTTTTCTTATAGCCAAATGAAGCAGTTAATTTTTGGCACTGTGGTCAGTTAAGTCATTTGCATAAATAGATAATAACAGATCATTCATAAAGCTATTATGAGACTTCTTTAAAGCTGCTCAAAATTTTACATCAAAAATCCTCCATAAACATTATGATTCTATTAAAATATCGGAGAACTTTTATATAAATCTAATGCAAATTATTGGATAAAATATTTCAAGTAGTCAATCTCAGATGTGGATAACACAAATACTCGTTGAGAATTTTATAAATCTCCGTTAAGTATCATATATATTTTCTGATTGTGATGAACATATTCTGGGATGACCCCTATTGAACCATGCCCATGTTGGGTTCTTCCCCTGAGTGTGGGCTGTACCTACAACACCAATAGGATGTGGTGCTCCCTTCATTACATAATCTTGTATGGCAAAAGTGAAGAGATTTTACAAATGTAATTAAAATCCCTAATTTATTGTCTCTAAGGTAATCAAAAGGGAGAGTAGCTTGGGTGGGATTGACCTAACCAGTTAAAAGAGGCTCTTGTTAGAAGAGTAACTCTCCTATCGGCCTTGTAAGAAGCAAGCTGCTGTGCTGTGATGAAGGCCATGCAGCAGTGAACAGCAGGTGATCTCGAGGAGCTGAGACCTTAGCCCTACTACTTCAAGGAGCTGAGTCCTGCCAACAACTAGTGAACTTTCAGAAGCAAATACAGAGACTCAGATTACGTTAAGCCCTGGCCAACACCATGGTTGAAACCTTGTGAGGTCCTAAACAGAAATCCCAGTTAGGACATGTCCACAGTCCTGATCCATAGAAACTGAAATAATAAATGTGCGCTGTTGAAAACTTCCAAATTTGTGGTATTTCATTACATAGCAGTAGAAAACAAATACATAGATACTCATTTGTGCGTTCTTCTAGAAATTACAATGTGGTAAGGAAATATTCTCTCTCCAGATTCTACCAAAAAGAAAATTTTAATAAGTCTGTATAAATAAATAATTAAACATAATGTAATAGATTAAAATAATTGAATCACATTATTATAACATTTTAAGAATGTCATTATCCTTTACTGTAGCCAAAACCCACTGTTAACAAGATCATGTTAGTGTATTATGACAAACTGACTTCTCAACTGATCTCAATTATTCTTTTTAATTTTTTTTTTTGGAGGAAGATTAGCCCTGAGCTGACATCCACCACCAATCCTCCTCTTTTTTTCTTTTTCTTTTTTTGCTAAGGAAGAATGGCCCTGAGCTAACATCCATGCCCACCTTCCTCTACTTTGTATGTGGGATGCCTGCCACAGCATGGCTTGATAAGTAGTGCATAGGTTCACACCCAGGATCTGAACCAGTGAACCCTGGGCCACTGAAGCAGAGTGAGCAAACTTAACCACTATGCCACCTCCTGGCCCCTCTTTTTAATTTTTATGTAATCAAACAATTAGTTCATTTCCCTTTCAGAAAAGACATTCAAGCAAAATTAAAAAAAATAAAAGATTGTAATAACTTTTAATTTTCACTCAGGAACTTAATGAAGACATTTTGATCTACAACTCTTTAGCTATTTCCTATCCTTTTCTTTCACACACACACAAATATTTCTAAAATTGGAAGAATACTATTCACATTCACTGTAATCTTTTTTCAATCCATACTATTATCTCTAACATAACGGATTTTCATTTTAAATATACATCTACCTAATTATCTTTGAAAGTGTCTAATAGTTTGCTGAATGATATGAAACTATATTAAATATATTCCATATTTCTGATTATATTTTTCTAAATTTATTTTTATTTAAAAAAAAACTGTGGAAAAGATTTGTGCACACTTATCTTAACACATTTTCTGATTCCTTCACTAGGAACCTTTCTAAAAATAGCACTGCTAAGTCAAATTGTAACAATATTTTGCAGACCTGTGATAGATATTGTCAACCTTCCCTCAAGAAATATATCAATTTACACTCTCACGATCAACAGAGAAGAATGTCTCTTCCCTAATAGCATCACCAGCACTAGTCATTGACATTTAAAAAAATCAGGTAGACACAGTATATTGCTTTGCTGTGGTTTTAATTTGTATTTTTGGAATACCAGTGGTTTTGAACATTTTAACTTTCATAGACTATTCTTCTATATTAGCAAAATATTCATTATACCCTTTGTCTATTTATATTGCCTTAATCCCATTTTTCTTAATACATTTTAAAATTTTTTCTCTAAATGTTACTTCCTGGTAATTTGTTTATGGTCTGGTCACTTTGCTGGTTGTTAGTGTTATTTTTGAGGATATTGGTGGTTTGTTCACTTGCTGATTGGTTTCTTGCTTCCCTAAACAGAAATTTACATATGGAATATACTTTCAAAGACTTCCACATCTTTTAGTCTTTCATCTTTTCATTTATTTACATTTAAATCCCTTGGCAGAATATATGGATATAAGGTTTGCGAAGTGTCAGATTGGGCTCTAACTAACTAAATATATATATATATATATATATATATAATTATATATATAATTTTTGAGATGGTTTTACCTTAAGTTAATACAAATGATGAAATAATTTCTATAATAATTTGATGTCAGCTTAATACATACACATACCCTGTTGGAAGGAACATGCATAGTTAAAATGCATTATAAATCTAATAAGCTCTATAGCATTAACTTAAAATTATATATGTAGTGAACTTTAATAAGTTCATGATATTGTCCTGTGGAGGAGGAAGAGATTTTCCTCTACCCTTCTAGGTTCTTCTGGCTGGTCTAAGAATTAAATTGACATGAAACAGATTAATGGGAGAAAATCAAATTTAATTTTGTACATACAGGAACCCCACATACATGAGAGAGTCAGAGACCTCACTTACATGAGAAGTTCAGAGATAAAAGGTGAAATGAGGCATATACGCTATCTTGAGCTAAGGAATGGGACAGGGGCCTGAGGCTTCAGAGGGGAGGAAGGTAATTCACAGGACAATAAGAAGAGCAGATATTTAATAACTATAGGTTTGACCTGTTGTACAGATAGGTCATAAAAATTTATTTCTGGTAACAGCTCTTATTATGGACAAGGCTCCCAATTTGAATTCCTTAAGGGAGAGGTCAAAGTTTCTTTTGCACCACAGGTCTCAACTGCCTTTAGCTCAAACTATTCCATATGCTGAAGAGGCATAACTTGGGGAGGCACATCTTCTGAAACTCTTTAGTCCTCATATTCTGAGTTTTACCATATATCTTTGTTAATGTTAACTGGCTTAGATAACTTTATTCTAGACTCCAGGCCACGGAATAGTAGAGCTCCATAGTGCTAAAGATTTTCATCCAGGATACACCACACAGTGATATCCTGCACTGCTGTGCTAATAATTTCACTGTAGCCTCTCTTTATGCCATTTATTTTATATTCTGATAAAACAATATTTCCTCTTGATAGCCTACAAAGTTTGGGCAGATAATGCTACTGGACTTCTGGGGTGAAAAATACGTCCACCACTCTCTGTAGTAAAATATAAGATTTCTGGCATCTAGAGATCCTTCCAATGGAATTATTTAGGAAGAGTATGCAAACTGAGGCTGGCATTGTGCCTTTGATATCATGAACTTCTTCATAAACACTGTTAGAAGAGAACAGTCCTAATCAATTGGAAGAAATTATAGCTAAAATGGTCATGCCATCAGAGAATATGAAGAGTTCACAGGTATGAGTATTAAGGTATGATGCCAGGATTCATCTCAACAACTGTGTGCTCTTGTAAATACATGGTCTGTTAAGCCTCCCTATTGTCAGAAATTTAGAACTGACTGCTCCCTTCTCCAAACAGAAGTTCGTAGTTGTTGGTTTCTATTTCAATGATCTGTCTGACTGTTTCTTTTCTAACACCATCATGTTTTGGTTATAATCATTTTAAGCCACAGTAGATTATAGTAGTCCCAGTAGATTGTATATGGCATGCAGATTCATACTTTGTTTTAGATCATAGTCAAAATAAGAATGATAGCTCATTCATTTCAGAGACTTTCTTTGATGATGCCATTATATATTAATATAATCTATTATATCAAAGAAGTCTTTAATTAATGAATATTAGGCACAATTTATATTTATATGCATAATATGATATAATTCAAATGTACATATATTTGTGGTTAAGCTTCAGTTTTGGTTTTGCTTAAAAATATATGCACAAATGTTCATATATCTAAAGAAAATACTTAGTAGAGATTGATATTTCCAATAATATACTAAAGAATTCTTATCGATATTTACTGATGCTGAGCTTAAATATTGTCTAAACAAGATTCAAACAAATTAAATTTTAGTGTTTCTATCAAAACCTCAGTGTTTCTCCTGAGTTTATTTTGAATTAAATGTCAATCTGGCTTTGAAAATAATCCTTGTTTAAATGATAGTTTACAGTAGGATTTGAAATAGAATCTTGAAGGGAAGCAGAATTTGCCACTCAAAATATGGATTCTCTGACATAAGATTTCCTTATATCAATCCTTCTTTGACACAAGGATTAGTTTAAACTGGTTATTTTTAAGAAACAGCAGACATGGGAAAAGCTCTGAAAAATCAAGTAGAAGTTACCCTTTGTAGGAGACATTTACCTGTAAAAGAGAAATCTCCATTTGTAAAGGTGTCCCCTTTGCTACCAGGAAGAGGAGTATGACCTTATCTCTAGAAAGTTATCAATGGAGAAGGCAACAATTTAAATTTACATAACAACTTTACCCTTGTTTACTGTACTTTTCCTGGTAACTACCCATAAGTGACTCCCCACTCCCAACAGCTTCTTTTGTCTTTAGATGAAGATTGTATTTAATGTGATGGCTTTGGCTATTTTGGCTGGTTACTCAGTTTTCCTGGGTCTCTTCCACATAGATGGTTTGTTAAACTTTTGTTTGATTTTCTTCTGTTAATCTACCTCATGTCAATTTAATTCTTAGACCATACTGACGAATTTAGAAGGGTGGAATAGAAATTTTTCTTCCCTGATAATCTATTTTAGGATATTATTATATACAATTTATTTTTGTTTTGGATATTCATAATGGAAATCTGTATACTGTACTCTTTAAAAGTTATTCCAAGCAACAGGTCAAATTACAATGGCGTTTTTATCTATGTATTTCAAGAGAGTTGAACTTTGACATCTTTTCACAGATCACTACTTTTATGAGTTTTCTTATTGATTCATTTTTTGTCAAAAGCCATATATTGATTATGTAGTCTTAATTTTAAAATGTTATTTCTAGTGGAATCATTTTTTAAAAATTATTTTATTGAGGTCATGTTGGTTTATAATTTAGTGTAAATTTCAGGTGTACATTATTATATTTCAGTTTCTCTGTAGACTATATTGTGTTCACCACAAATAGTCTAATTTTTTTTTTTTTTTGATGAGGAAGATTGTCCCTGAGCTAACATCAGTGCCGGTCTTCCTCTATTTTGTATGTGGGCCACCACCACAGCACGGCTTGATACGTGTGTAGGTCCACATCCAGGAGCTGAACCCGCAAACCCCAGGCAACCAAAGCAAAGCTCGTGAACTTAACCACTATGCCACTGGGCCAACCCCTCATTTTTATCAGTCACCATACATATGTTTCCCTTTACCCCTTTCACCCTCTTCCCACCCCCTTGCCCTCTGGTAACCACCAATCTGCTCTCCTTATCTATGTGTTTGTTTGTTTGTTTATCTTCCACATATAAGTGAAATCAATTGGTATTTGACTTTCTCTGTCTGACTTATTTTGCTTAGTGTAATATCCTCAAAGGCCATCCGTATTTTCACAAATGGTGTAACCTCAGGTCCTCCAGGACTGGCCCCATCAACTGATCCCATCTCTTATTAACAGAGTGATTAAGAATTGTCTTTCAGAAAAACTGCAGTCATGTAGTCAGAGCATGGTAAAAGAAGAAATCGTGACATGAAACGTCCTTGGAAAGAAAGATCTTCCTTCCCATGGAACCCAAGGAATAAATTATTGAATAAATAAAAGTGTTCTATATTTTAAATATTCAAAATTGTTTCATTGTGAAGAAAACACATAAATATGAAACATATATATAGATATATACATTTGTGAAACAAATACATAAATAGAAAACTTTTCTTTCAGTATAATACAAATAATATTGGGAATGCATGACTGTTACTTATTGGAAATATTAAGAATCAAATATTTTCAATTGACCTCACAACCTCTGTTCTGCTACAAATAAAACTTTCAAAAACTACATATACCCGTATCATTTTAATTTTATATTTATTAATAAGACAAACCCAAATGGACTGTAAAAATGTAAGAAAGTAATAATATATCCTTTGGAACTTCAGGAGAGCTGTCTATTTTTGGCATGCTTTTGCAATAACAGCTTATGGGAACAAAATGCAGAGATCTATATCTATATTTATTTCCAAAAATATGTCCAGAAGATTCTCTTTGGACTCTAACACATTCATACTTTCTACTGAATTAAAACAGTAAGATTCTCATCAATTAGTAAGTGAGTTATTTACAACCTCAAAAGTGTAATGTTGATGAATCATTGGATGGATTGAATATTAAATATAGCATAGAATTTTGCTGGGAGGAGCAAGCAACTACCACCAAGTTTTACCATCCTCAAGATTATTCTGGGACAAAATTTACCTACCATTTCTGTGTTTATGCGTGACCTCCGTTCTTAAGTTTTTTGGTGTCAGGACCACTCCACATCCTTAAAACTTTTTGCTAGATAAGAAGCACTTCAAGAATGGTGGAATAAGAACCTCTAAAAACGTGCTCCTCCATAAAAGCAGTGTGAGCACTGGTGAAAATTGTCAAAATCAATCCGTTCAGAACTCTGAAAACTAACAATTTGAGGAATGTTTAGTTTAGAAATACGTTGAAGTTCATTATGAACAGTGAGCTTGGTGGTGTTTGGACTCGTCTTTATCTTGTTCCCTTCTCCCCAGCACTGCGTTAAAAATCAACAGCCTCACAACCACAGAAGCTGTGAAAATCAGCAGCCTAGAGGCACTGCAGCGAAAGAATAAGTTTGGAGCTCTCCAAAAGCACCACCCCTAGACAACTGTCACTGCTTGACCCCGCGGTATCTCACTGGAGTACTCCATTGTCCGGGTTTGCCCGTATTTGAGTTGACTCAGACCTTGCTTGGTGTGATCCACTATATCCCTAGGGCTTTTATCAAAAACAATCAGTCAGCATTATTCAACATCACAGCTGCCTGAGGTAGTGTCACCAGTTGGAGCTAATAACGGACTGATCAAAAAACTTAAAAGAAAAAACTAGGAAGTGTTATATCTGTAGGGGACTTTGAAAAAGCTCTGACATCTTCCTGGTATTATAGAAGACCACAGAAACATTCAGGGCTGTGTGTAGGACCAGGAAAGACAAGATATATTTATGCACACAAATAGGCACATTCTCATATACACAGCTAATATTGGGAAGGACGTATATTGAAAAGTTCACACTTACTCTCTCAATGGTGGAAATTTTAGTGATTTTTCTCTTCTCTTCCCTGGACCCCATACCTATCCCTCTTTCTCTTTCCTCTCTTCTCACGCTCCCTCCATTTCTCTTTCTCTTTCTCCTTTTTTTTTTTTTTTTGTTTATCCATTATTATCTATACTGACTATATATTACTTTTATATTTAAAAATAAAAAGGAAGAGTAAATTTTTGAACTAAATTATTCCTAACTTTTAATTCATAATTGGTTGCAACTTAAATTAATCAAGAAAAAAAGAGTATATTCATTTGATCATCTAATAAATTGAGATCTGATAGACACTGCCTAGGTTTTATCTGATAACTCTCTAACTTAAAAATCTATCTGCCTTTTCCCATGTTTTACAGTGACACTACTCTAAGAGGTAGACAGCCCAGTTAAGCAACTTCTCCGGTGTTCTGTTCAGGAATGGCCATATCGTTATTCCTTCAGCCAGTAATTGGGATTTGTTCCTTTTTAAAAATGTTTAGAATGTGTCTCATATTAATTGATTTCCAAATATTATTTACCATATAACTCAATTATGTTTAACTACTATCAGTACATTTTTGCATAATTCAGGGGCCTGAAAAAGTTAATGTGGCCTTTACATAAATTTTGACATACTTCAACAAAGGAATTTTGATAATAGGTATATATTATTTTTCTATTCTGAAACTTCGAGACCTTCTTATTTTAATGTTGTTGAGTTTGACAAATATTCATGTGTCTGAAAATAAGCGCAATTGACATATAGGCGATAAAAGTTGAAAATCAAAGACTAACAAAACATAGTCCTTCCATTAAAGACCATAAATAAGGAAGAATAAGCTTAAATATCACAATACATTTTAAGCTGAAAGTGCCTTAACAGTGGAATTGTTTTCCTTAGTTGAAGTTCATTTTCTCTGGCTGTCGTCGAGGTGGGGAAAACCCCCTTTTGTCTCTTGTGTTCTTGCGCCTGAACTAATAGCAAAATTGACCAAGACCAGATTAACAGGAGAAAAATCCCATTTAATTATGTGCCCACGGGCGAATCGTGAAGATGATGCTCAGAGGGTGAACAAAACGGGCAGGATATATATCTTTTACTCAAAGAAACATACATTTGTGAAAAAATCAACAGGGCAAAGAAACTTAGGTTTGGGATACATTATTAGTGAGGAATTTAAGCCGAGTTTAGGGTTTAGGCGTGAGGTAGGAAGCTAACAAGGATTGTTTACACAGCTTCTGGCCTGCATCCCCCAGCTCTGGCGGTAAGGATGCAGGAAGAGCACGTTTCACAGGGGAAACTCATTTCCTGCTTTCAAGAGAACAGAGGCAGGAGGGTCAGAATGCCCTTTTTGCTTCTCAAGTCATTTTAATTCCAAATAATTAATATAGTATTGTGGGATATTTTCAGGTGACCTGCCCTGGACCCCAATGCTGTTTTATATACCATGAACTTTAATTGGGAAGTTATTTTATATAAATTGTAGCTCATCAGGATAATGAGGACATACTCATCTGACACTTCTTCTTATAAAAGATTTATCAAAAAAACTACAGAAAATATAAAATTTTACTTTACCTTGGTGTAATATGTTGAAGTTAGTTGTAGTAGCTAAAGATATGCTGTTGTTTGCGGAAATGCAAACTGGAATCTTCAGTCAGACAAGTTTAGTCTCATCCAGTCTGAAACACCAAATACATAATTGCACTAACCACACAAGTTTACATTTTGGTGACTAAAGTCATCCGATAAGCATGTGTTTATAGAATTGGATGATCAGTTTATTATGTTAGTATCCTGCTGACTCTGAAGCAAAAATACGTTATATTTGTTATGTTGCGATTTTATCCTTTCTGAGTGATGTGATAGTTAATTGAATATAATTAAGAGTTTGAAAAAAGAGAAACACCAGCAGAATCAGAAAATGGAATAAGAGTTGTTTCGTAATATATAAAATAGCCACTTGCATAGATCTGATACAAAGCTCAGGTTCATTTTGGAGAAGAGAGTTCTCTTAAGCCAAAAAACTGGCAGTTACAGACAGTCTCTTGTTGCAAAAAGCAGCTCTTGTGTTCAGAAGAAAGTTGACAAATCCTTCAAATACGACACTGAGGATCAACACTTGGAATGAATTAAGGTAAATCAAGCAATGGGACCCATAAAAGATAGAATTAACAAGGTCGTTGATGTCGTGATCATACTGAGGTAACCTTATCATCACCCTATTGATTGATATTTCAGATGTTAGAATTTTTAAAAATTCACTTATATATTGGTTATAAACAATTAAATTCACCTTCAGTTTCACCACAAAATCGATATTCAAAGTATGGCCTTTATGTACACAGACCATAAGGTATCCTTGAGGGAGAAAAGAGATACAAACATAATCAAATTGTCTAGGATTTTAAACAATTAAACAATGTCAAATGTTTGTATAAACATTAAAGGGAAGACAATATATAGCAGGAGAACGTAGACAAAACTAGGATGAGTTAGAGGAAGGACATTAGATTGCTTGGTTAGGGTTAGCAATGTGTATCTCGGAAGCTGAAAATAATCTTGAGGATTTTTTTAACCACCGATTAAAAGTTTGATTTAAGGCACATGAATATCAATGCTTTATTTCTGTCCCATAATTTGTATTAGGCAAGATATTTCTTTTTATCTCTGCCTTTTAATCTGAAAGCTAATTTGTAACTTCAGGATTTATGGTGAGAATTTTAAATTAATGCACATGGATAAAGTATAGAGGGGAACAGAGTTTGTTACTCCAAAATATGCTTCTATAGGACATTGATTATTTCAGGTTGATTATTTTTAAGAGACAGAAGACTCAGGGAGTTTTTCTTTTACTTCCCCCATCACTGCCTAAAAGAATTTAGATAAATGGCCTGTAAGAGGAACAGAGCTAACATCTGTTGCCAATCTTTTCTCCTCCCCCTCCTCCTCCTCCTCCTCCCCAAAGCCCTCCAGGACCTAGCTATATATTCTGGCTTTAGGTCCCTCTGGTTGCACTATATGGGATGCTGCCTCAGCGTGGCCTGATGAGCTGTGCCAGGTCCCCGCCCAGGATTCAAACCAGAGAAACCCCAGGCTGCTGAAGCAGAGCGCGCCAACTTAACCAGTCGGCCACAGGGGCAGCCTCTTTTTCTCTTATTTCTGAAACGGCAAATGTGGATTAAAAGTACTACAGTCCTAAATTCTAAGCTTGGAAAAATTATATACATTTTTCTATCTAATACGCTACTTGTTTATGAGCACTATTTAAATTTTCTGAGCTAAACATTAAGAATCTTTTATTCAATGAAATATTAATGATTAATAGAAATTACAAAAGTGAAAATTGCAAGTGTAATATTTTAAATTATTAAGTGTGGAAATTTAATTCTTATTAAGTATTCACAGTTAAATTATTAAATTTTATTTAATTGAGCATCTAAGTAGTTACTTTCTGATCCTAAATAAATACAGATCTATACATTGTCCAGTTTCGTACCAGACGTAGATTTAGACCAAACTGCCCAATGCCCACTAATTTGCAACAGTTATGGCCTCTTCTTTCCAAGAAATCACAAGATAAATGAGCTGAGCACGTTTAACCACCTTCCCTTTGCAAAAATTTTATATGTGAAATTTTCTAAATAAGTAGACTTCTTAAAATGCCCCGACTTTGAAATATGTAAGGCAAATTGTCTTTGCAATTCTGCTGCTGTAACTGATGATTGAAAGTCAGACCAAACGTAAGGAAAATTAATTAAAAATAAATTTTGCTTCAGTAATAATTTTGAACAGTTCTAAACAGCTTTAGGGCAGTAAGAAATTTTGATTAATGTTTGACTTGTGAATAAGAGGTAGCATTAAGGAAATATGCACTGAAAGGCTGGAAGTACAACTGTTTATACAAATGATGCAGCCTTCTCTATGGCCTTGGAGAACTGTATTGGGTTCAACTTGCTCATCAGAACTAGGGTGTATCTTTGGCAACAGAGGGATGAAATATGTCTCTCTTCTTGCTTGGTTAGAAAGACTGAAAAGGCAATTATTAACCTGGTAATATTACCTGGAGAAAACTCAACATTTCTGAATGAGAAGGTGGTCTGTGAAGTCTCTAGTCAAATTACCAGGTAGCTATGATGTGTCCTGAAAGAATTGTTGTGCTGATTAAATGAAACAATGAACAAGAAAACACTTGACTAACACCAACAAAGCCTGGCATTCTATGATTGCTGTTGTTATTTGGCTTCTGAATGTTTTGGATGACATTTTTGTATGAGCAAGGCATCCACTGTTCCATGTAGTTTCATCAGGTAGTTATCTGGATCAGAGCCACTGTACCATTTGGCAGAGTAGCAGTGTTATAAATGAAGCATCAAACTCAAGGCTAAAGGTTTGTCAACTGAAGTGTGGCTTTCCATGTGTGAGACATGAAAGCTATCAGAATCACCGCTGAAATGAATTGTATTAGCATTTCTTGTTCACCACAGTCATACTCAGATATCTCTCTGTCTATCCATCTATCTGAGTAAATACATATGTATACACATATACACACTCACACACATAAAGGACAAAACATAATTTCAAATTACCAAAGTGGGAAAGAAAAGCAGTGGTCAAAACCCAAGTCTAGGAGCTAGCCCCATGGCATAGCAGTTAAGTTCCTGCACTCCACGTCAGCAGCCTGTGGTTCTCAGGTTCGGAGCCTGAGAATGGACTTACATACAGCTCATAAAGCCATGCTGTGGTGGCATCCCACATACAAAATAGAGGAAGATGGTACAGATGTTAGCTCAGTGACAATCTTCCTCAAACAGAAAAGAGGAAGTTTGGCAATAGATGTTAGCTCAGGACCAACCTTACTCACCAAAACAAAACAACAAACAATCAAAGCCTGATAAAAATCAAAGATATGAAGTTGTACCTGTATAAAAAACAACTATTCTTTAAAATGAGCAGAGATGCAGCATTACAAGCAGCAATAGGCCTTTTTTAGCTAAGGCCCTTCTTTCCTCAAAGGGGACCTGTGCATACAAATCTCACAGCCAGTTATACCTTCATTGTTCTCAAGTATTTGTGAACCTGAGAAGGTCCCAGTGAAACTCAGAATGGGTTTTCAATTTGGAAAGTTACATTGACATAAAAAACTGCAAAGTTTTATAGACAGTTTATCTCAATTTTTTGATTCTGAAAGGATCATGACAACAATTTTCACTTTTTGTCTATTTTGAGTAAAATTCACCTTTGTTAGGAATGATCCAAAACAGAATCAGTCATGTGAAATACCCATGGTAATGAAAGCATTTTTAATGTTGTTTGGTTCCTCAAAGAAACAAGGTTTGTATAAATACAAGTTATTTTATTTTTGTTAATGCAATTGTTTTTGTTGTAATAAATTTGAGTGAAATCACCTAAACAAATAATTAGAGGAAAGAAAAACAATAATGAGCCTTTTGGATAAAATCACTTCATACTAGATCCAGTGAAACCAGGCATTCTTATCTCCTGCCAATTTTTCCCATGATATATTAGTGCTAAATAGTATTATAACCAGTGTTTCAGCACAATAGTCATTATTCACTAATTTATAATGAAGTCCAATATCCAAAATTCTATGCCAAATATACTTATTTTGCAAACTGATTCCAAAGAAATTGTATGCATTCTTAATCTGAAGCTACAAGACAAGAGATTTCTTTAAGATGATATATGCAGAATGTTTTAGCAGTTGCAAGCCCATCTAATTTAACAGAATGCATACATATGAAACTTTTCATAATGTAATTTTGTTATTGAACCATATAGTGATTCTTTTCCATATGAAGATTCCTTCTACTACTGTATCAGAAAGTTGAAAAGTCAAGGACCAGATCAGTATGATGTATTTTAAACAAGTAAAGTTTGATTTGAAGAATACCTTAAAAGAATACAGATTTATCTATGATATATGGTAAACTCAAAGATGCACAAATATTTAAAATAAATGTCGTTCTTTTAAAATTATGTAATATCTAACATGAAATGATGTCTGGCCAGCAAATCCATTGAAAGCTCTTTTCAGCTTTTCCATAAACCATGTTTTCCCATCTACCACATACAAAAGGAGAGTCAACTCATGCTAGAGTACCAGAAACTAGGATTTAAAGTTTTCCTACCAACAGAATCAGAGAGGAATTAAATAAATGAGAAACTACTAACTAAATTGCTCAAAATCCAAGAACAGTATCATCTGAAATTAAGTCAAAAATACTCTTTCAAATTCCCTGTCCCCATTTGCCAGGCTACCACAGTAACACTATTTGAATCAAGCAGAACTTTGGCCATCTGTTTCTCCACTTCATGACCATAGATTTTACAGTCAGCCGGAAATGCTAATGCCAGATGATCACTTTGTCTTCACCTTTCATATTTTTGAATATGAAACTCTCTGAATACCAATTAAGCAAGAAATAATAGTGAATTGGTGGTGTGATACATTTAATTTGGGAGGGAAATCTTTCAAGTTAAGTTCCGTAGGCAGGGCAGAAACAAGATGTAAATTGGAAGACATGCATTTTGGATATTAAAATTCTTCAGGTATGCTATTGTACAAGGTACAAAGATCCTATACTTAAGAACTTTCTGTTCACAAAATCATATGTATAGATAAGAGCAAACCTATACAAAGGGCCAAAATGCATCGACTCTGCAGACCACCTACAGATGAAAATACACAGAGAAGATGCTATGTAAGAAGCAAAATATCAAGCTCGTACTAAGTAAACTTTTCCCAAGTCTTATGAATATCAAAATGGATATATCAACAAAAATGTGTGTATTGTAGGAAAAAAAATTTATAAAGGTCAATCATCAACATATTCTACAGTATTTTTAAATTGAAACTATGAACTAAATAAAATTACAAATACCCTGTCATTTTGTTAACATTGTTTTCCAAAGAATGGCATTTTTAAATTTGATGAAATCCAATACACCTACTTTTCTTTTCTTTTCTTTTCCTATTGAGAAATTTTTGCCAATTCCATTTCTATTTTTCTGGTTATGTTCATGGTTTCTTTTAAAACATTGAGAAAATTGAATGCATTTCTATTAGGTGCTTAAGTATCCTTACCTCCTAAGTCCATCTTTCTGTTTTTTTCTGGTGCTATCTCTATTTACTGATTTTTTTTCATGGTCATGGAACACAATTTCTTGTTTTTGTAAATGTATAGTAATTTTTTAATAGATGCTAGAATTTATCATTATACATTGTTGAATGTAGAATTTTGCTGTTTTTTAAAAATATGTTGGACTTTGTTTTAACTACAACTTCCAAAGAATGGGGGCAACTATATTCTAAGGAAATTTCATGAAAACCTGATTGTGCAAAGTATATAATAAAGCTCCCGGTTGTGAAACATTTTCTTATTTAAAAATTTTTACATCTTTGAGGCTATAATTTAAAACCTTATGTAAAAAAATATGGAATAACCGTTACTTGTTCTGCTTGGTCAGCTCATTTCACCATGAAATCTTAACATATTTATATTAGAGAAAATGTGTGAAGTCAGCTAAACACATTTTTGTAGCTTCGAGGTCAAGAGTAACACTAAAGTGTTCTAATCTTTCTTCTAGAATGTCTCTTCATTATATCAAATTCTCCCTTTTCATGATGTGGGTTTGTTCTTCCAGAATCCAAATGGATTTGTATTAGCTTTCCACAAATGTCCCCTATGGATGACATATTCTGGGTGTCTAAGAACCGACCAAAAAGAAATTAGATAATAGAATAGTCGTGAAAGCATGAGTAACAAGTGGAGTAATTTTTTAGTTTTTAGAAGAGTGAATGAATTTTCTTTTTGTTTCTTTTTTGAAAAATATGGGCCATGAATAGTCAACAGTGCATTTGGTTTTTTTGCATTGCTTTTGATTAAATTATACTTTCAGCCACATTGGTGTTTTAGATCAAATTTACAAAATCAAGTTTAACAGCTAATTCCCAATACAGAGATGCTCTGATCTCTGAAATGTTATTACCACAGCAAACACAGCTTGAGATGAAATTGAGACTGACTTTGCAACTAAAGTACAGTAGAATGCTAGAGTTAGATTAAAACGATTTAAAATACATAATTAAAATTGAGGGCATCAAGCTATTCGTTAATGTCTGTCTTCCCATAATGTATCACTTATTTTGCTAATCATTTGTAAATTACTTGAATAATTTAATAAAAAGTTGTATGTTTAATAGAAATAAGCAAAGAAGAGCAAGTTAAGCTGGTTCTAACAGGTATTCATAGTCACAAAGTGTTCATCCACAGCTTGGTTCCCTTTCCAAACACATTCATTTTCACAAGGTATTAGTACAATGTAAGTGTATTAAAAGAGAGTAAAACTATATATAAAGTGTGACTTTTGTTCATACAGAATAACATACATACGCCTATATATTACATCATGTATTATATATTATATATACATATGCACATATATTATTCACATATAATGTTATACATTCCAGGAATAATATATGTATATATAATGTATATGTATACATGTATATTATTTCTAGGATAATTTATTAGATTATTTAAAAATTATAAGTGAAGAGCTATGCATTGCTCTGTGGTCCTGTGACTAATCTTGGGAACTTATTTAGGTCTTCAGTTTCTCCATCCATGTGACAAAAATTTAGATTCCCAGTAACGCTTTCTCCTAAAAAGTTCCAATTGCCTATGTTTTTTATTTACTAGCCTTTTGGTAGCAATTTTTAAAAGATATTATTAGTTAAAAATAATATTTGTAGTTTGATAGTAAATACTAAAACACATAGATATAAGTGTATTTATCAACTAACACTTTACATGAAACTATATAACACAATATAGAAAATATTAAGACACTTTTTAACTGATAGAATACCCTGGAGGGACTAGTTAGAATGGCTGGTATATGAGGGAGATGAAATACTTATTCTTAAGGTCAGATCATTTATTCAAATTATCTGATTTCTGTAGAGCTTCATATTTTCTACATCATTTCAGATACATTTCATCCAGGTGAAAGGAATTAAAAACTATACGCAACAGATTTTATCTGAATTGTGTTAGAAAAGTAAGCTGATTGGGTCACATCCCCTAGATAGGCCAAAAGCCCTGAAGGTAGAAAATTATGACCAAGTAATAAATGTTAAAGCAGCAATTTGTGCCATGTAGAACATTAACTGAAATCTTAAAACAGTTTATATTCCAGGTATGTAACAAACTGCAGATGTCATGCAAAATATATTCCCTGATGGAGATTACATGTCACACAGAAAGGTCTTTTAAGAAAACTTCCAAGGTGATGAGCCATAATAATAAATCAGCCAAATGATCCCCCTCTCTGGCTGATGAAAGAAAATTCTCCTTAAGATCAATCATCGTGAACAAGCTGACAGCGAAGTAGCCTTGCCGCTGAGCTTGTGCCAGACTATGTGGAAGATTTCACACATCCTTGAAATGCAACTAGTGTGAAAATTGCACACTCCTCATATAGACGATTTGGTTCAGAGAGAGAGTGAGAGAGAGAATAGGACAGACTTTTGACCCCAGAAAAGGAGCAGCATAAAGCTCTGCAAAAGAGATTTGCGTGTGTTTGTGTGTGTGTGTGTGTGTGTGTGTGTGAATGCCAGGAGGATATTTAGATGCAGGGGAGAGATAACACGGGTTAGGTAAAGAAGAGGAGGGGTATGGCAGCTGTGCACTTTAACAGAACACCCACCCTCGACTGACCTCAACTAACTGAACAGAGCTTACTCCAGATTCAGCTGCAAGAAGCTGGTTGGAATCATTTAATTCCCCTAAAATCTCCTTCAACACCTCCCCTATACACACTGTTTAATATGGAAAATTGCTGTCTTTCTCACTATTGTATAGATTGTCATGCATAAATAACCTCAAGTCTCGTTTACAAACAGATTATGGCTCCTAAACCCCTCCCTCCAAATAGAAATGCTGGTGCGCCAATATGCGTGTAATTGAAAACTAGTTCAGTAAGTGATTTTCTGGACAGAACATTGAAATTTTTGCTGGAATCACAGAAAAGTTACATGCTTTACCCATAACTAAGAAATGTGCTTAGTTTAAGTGTGACAATCGATTCTGAATGACCATTATTAGCCATCGGCTTAAAGATATTTGTACGTGCTCAGGTTGGCTTAAGATAAGTCAGCCTGTGGTGGGTGGGAACATTGCTGACTAGTACTGGTATCAAGAGAACTGAGTTATAATCTTCACTCTGCTTCTAACTAGTTCCTGGACTTTGAGTAAGTCACTTAAGCATTTTTGACTTCAGTTTTTCTAGCTTCAAAGGGAAATTCTTGACCTTGACGAAACCTAAGCTTCCATTATCAAACTTTTTGAAACTTACTATCCTCTACTCTCTGTTATTAAAATGAGTTGCCTCTATCATGGATCTCATTAAGGAAAAATATCACACAAAAGAATATGATATTTTCTCATCTAGCTTAATTTTGAATTTTTCTTATCTAGCTTAATTTTAAGGTTCTCTTAAAATTTCTAGTTAAGTGAATTTTGATCCTTTATTTTCATCACATAAATTATGGTAAAAAAAATCATCCAATCTCCCTTTTAATAATCAACGAATGAGTTAATTTTATTTGTAAATCTTTCTCAATCACTTTTTTAAAAAGTTTCATCTATACTCTTATTCATCTAAATTGTTTTCATAGTTATGTAAAAAAGCTAGACACCTAATTAGGAAATCTAGTAATTAGTTCAAATGTTTGAACGAACACCAATGTGGTTATTCTTTACAAGATTTTAAGGTCAAAAATCCTACTGAGGAGACTTCCAAGTTTGTCATATCAATGCCTGTATGAATGAAGAAAATATGGCATATTTTCAAAAATTTGATTTATTGAATGTTAAACCTTTGCAATGATATAGGTTTTTAAATTTCCTTTCCCCATAATGGACATTACTGAAATGAATGAAGAGCAAGGAGAGAGAGAACTGACAAAGAAATCACCTGTATAAAATGAAGAACAACTTCCTCTGTACAGATTCACTGACTGCATTTGGGAAAAATATAAGCAAATATACTCTTCAGTTCTGTCCTACTTAACTGATGTTTGCTGATTGCACGTAAAGGTTATTGATTATGATGAATTTTACATTCTGTTATTTTGTCTGCTTTCGTTGAACACATTTTCCATGTGATTTTTTTTTTTTTTTTTTTTTTGAGGAAGATCCTGAGCTAACATGTGCTGCCAATCCTCCTCTTTTTGCTGAGGAGGACTGGCCCTGAGCTAACATTCGTGCTCATCTTCCTCTACTTTACATGTGGGATGCCTACCACAGCATGGCTTGCCAAGCGGTGCCATGTCTGCACCCAGGATCAGAACTGGCCCACCCCAGGCCGCTGAAGGGAAACATGCAAACTTAACCACTGCGCCACCACCGGGCCGGACCCTCCATGTGATTTTAATGTAAACATTTTCCATCTGTAAAGTTGCATCGTGACAACTGAACTGTGTCTCTGAGATTGAATGCTTCACGTACATTATTTTCTATCAACTGAAAATCACTACATCTGCTGATAGTTATCTCAAATGCAAGCAGGAAAGAAGATGGATGACCTTCTAGGACATTTCTTTTTCTCATCTTTAAAGACAACATACTCTTTGTTTAAGGTGAGAAAAGATACATCTGAGGGATTATAGATTCCAACATACGTAGTTTATGTAGCATCGTTGTGCTGTGTGCTCTGGGGAGGACAAAATCTTAAAGGGTGCAATTGAGTCTTATAACAGACCCCTGATGTTGCTACTAAGACAGCGAGAGTAGACTGAGAAGCACAGAGGTTTGGTTATAAATCAGGCTCAAGTATTATCATAAAGTTTATGGAAGCTATATCAACAGCATAGACTCAATATAGGAGGAAATATTTTTGCCTCTTCCAGCTTTCCTGTTTTTATTCCTACAGTGAGAACTTTTGAATAATTGGGAAGTTGGTATCCAAGCCCCTTATCTAGTCCTCATGAGGGAGCAGTAATAATGTGCTCAGTGAGGCAGGAGAAAAAAGCATGACCCAGCACTGTAGCTCAGTCCTTCCGACCTCTCTCTTTCAGGTTAGCTCATCCCCAGAATGTCCACTTTTCCTTCCATGAGGTAAAGAAATCTGGGTAGAATTCTTGCCTTAAAAATGTAAATATGAAAGTTAATCTTTCTTGCTCTCTGTGTCTGTCTGTCTGTCTGCCTCTCTCTCTCACACACACAGACATATACACTTAACATATAGCTGTATTTCCAGAGTATCAAATGAGGTTTTCGTGACAAGGAACATTCAAGTATTCAGCATTCAGTGCTCAAGTGAAAATGACACCTGCTAATTTAAAAATCGATACTGATAAATGCCAAGACAGGCTATTCTGGGCTGTATTTTCACAGACTTTCTGAATGTAAGCTTAGAATTTCTAAAACATGTAATGTTAGACTTACTTGACTTGAATTTAATCAAGTTTATAAAATTATGACTATTATATATGCATTTCTGAGAGTTTGTATACTTAAAAAGATTCCACATAAAGTTTAAGCCGAGCCACAGGCAAAAAGTCTAATATTGTACAAAATGCCAATGAAATTATTAGAGGATAGATCAAATTAACTATTATGCTGAAATAAATCTGTAATGATGAAGAGGAAATGGGAATACAGAAAAAAGAAATTAACTTTGGATATGAATAGGAGAGCAAAACAGTGTAGGACTGGTGACAAAGATTCATCAATACACTTTAATCCATGTGCAAAAAGGTAGTAAAGCAAAACAAAAAATGTGTACAACTTTGAGTATTATTGTACATCTAGATTCTGAACATTTTTTTCTTACCCTTGATGTTAAGAAATCCCATGCTGCTTCAAGTTTTCTGAAATATAATACGCTCATCATTTTTCCTACGAGACACCCCCATGTATTGAATTGGCAAATAGCCCCAGCAAAAATTTAGGAAAAATGATTAACACGTAGCAGTTTCCTATACAGTTTATATTCAAAAGAAGATAATTTCCTATTTATTTAGATTTTTCAAATAGGATTCACAAATCAGACTTGTGACAGAATCTGCTTTCATCTTAAGACTTTATTTCGTTAAAGAAAACTTTGGTTCTCTCAGGAGTGTGATCATTGGACTCTGTAATCTGGGAAGTAAAGGTTTATAATCCGAAATCTAAAATTTGTTAGTGTTTTATTAGTGACTATTTTCAAATATTATAGTATCTGTATTTTAGTATGCTGCATGCAGCCAGTTGTCTTCTAAGGCCGTCTACTAGCATCAATAACATGCCCATGCTTTGCTGGCTATTAACCCCAGGCTCTCACATCAGAAGCAGTACACACTTCCTCTTGCCACCTACTCCCTTCCTCTACTTCCAACATGACTTCCAACTCGACTCCAACATGGCCTCATACAAGATTAACACCAAGAAACACTTCTGCCAAGGTGCTAGTGTGTTCTCTGGTTTTGGTAGAAGGAGCAGACCTTACAAGAGTTTATATTCAAATAATTATTTTGTGCCTTCTCCTATTTGGAATTCTCATTTAAAAGATTACCTCTTGGAAGGTGAAAAGTTGAAACCAGAGTGGACATTGTGAAGGAGCCTCAAGCAGGCAGCAGAAGCACTCCTCAAGTCTAAGTAAAAAGGCTCCAGGGAACTCAGAAATAATCCAGCCAAGACCACCTGGATGGACAAAGTAAGAACCAAAGGTAAGGTCCAAACTACTAATAAAGAGTGGATTTGAAGTAGTATGTCCCTATTTATATTTCCTTCAAGACATTAGCTAAGGTGGGAGAAGCCTCAAGGTAGAGGAACAAGATTTAAAGGTTTGGAGGTGCTTATCCTTCAAAGAGCCAACTCATTGAGAGTTGGAATTAGATGCTGCTATCTTGAGAGACTTCACACAATGACCTTCTTGACCTTTGAGGCTGTAGACACATTCATAGCAGTATTCTTAGCAGATATATAAAAATAGTTTGAGAAATAAAATAAATTTATGCAGAGTATAGTTCTTATTTTTTCAATTTATAATGCAGCAAAATTCATACTATAAAAGTCACCGTGTATATTTTGCTTTTCTTATTCATGCGTTTGTTTGGGAATGTGTTTCTGTAAGGACTACATATACATAATTTACATTTCAAATATTCCACCAATGGTTTTCCTTCATCATTTACAGCTGCTGCAGAGATTACTGAATATATCACAATACTAGGGAGAAAGTGAGGCGCTTGAAGCACCTACTGTTATGTTGGGAAACACAGTAAAGAAAGCAAAAGGAACAGTTTGTTGGTGATGAATAAAGTTAGGGGAGAAATTTTAGGAAAGAGGCCTCAACTTCACAATGTAGCTCTGGAGTATTTCTATTGCCACTGAATTGTCATTGCTAACATATAGAGAGAAAATAGATGAAGGCACTTTATTGCTTTTTGAAACTTAGAAGGGAAAAAAATCAGTATCTTAAATAAAGATTTCAATTCCTGACCTCACTAGCCTGCTTTGCAATTGAACCAAAGTCATTAATTTTTAGCCTCAAGTAAATGAGAATTCAGAATTCTCCCTCTGCATGCAAAAGCTCCATAAAATGGGCCATGGTGGTAGAAAAGAACCACCGCATATGCAAATTCAGGCACATTAGAAATGGATTTCATTTCACAATGTCGTAGCAAGTCACTGTAATAGGAAACTACCGTGCTTTTCCTGAGAAAATCACATTTTGAAGCATTCTATCTTGAACCTTAGAAAAAGTTTTTGTTTCCTAAGTCATTTGGCATTTGAGAGTTTGGATTCTTTTCTGACTGCTAAATTTCTGCGCCCCTGATTATCATTTTTGGTAGCTATTGTCATTTTTAAATTATCTTGTAGGATACTTAGTTGCAGGGTGAATTAAGACACATGTGAATGCAGGGTAAATTAGAGACGCCGGTCTAGTCAGCTTCGTCAATTGTGATTTTGAGCCACTCAAACTATTTGGACTTGATTGCCCCATAAATTGCGAATACCTGGGCTAAACTACCTCTAGATAAATATCCCAGGGATTAAAATAAAAGGTCCTTCATCAAGATCTTGGCATAGTACAATTTGCAGAATCTTCAACTACTTATCAGTAGACAACTTATCAGTAAATCACAAATCAGTGGTCAATATCTGAACACTGACAAGTGACCAGATATTTTACTTTTTTCTGTCTTTTAATTAATATACTCCCCCCTCTCTAATTGTAGAATCTACAAATATTAGTCAATTGAACACTGTGTATTAGTAGAAGAAAATAATTTTCTTATGAGATAGTCCAGCTTCTATAATTGCCTATCTTTAATGAGATATTTCAACTTCTATTATCACATTGCTGTGAAATAATCCAGACTCCAGGAAGCTGTGGAAATGACCTAATTCTTAAAACCCAATTTATCCTAGGGTTCTTTAGAATTTCTTTTGTTGCTATGTCTTCACCGTTTGCATGCTTTAACTAATTAATTGTTAATTAAATTTATTTTATTTATTTATTGTTTTTTGAGGAAGATTAGCCCTGAGCTAACATCTGCTGCCAGTCCTCCTCTTTTTGCTGAGGAAGGCTGGTCCTGAGCTAACATTCTTGCCCATCTTCCTCCACTTTATATGTGGGATGCCTACCACAGCTTGGCTTGACAAGCGGTGCCATGTCCACACTCAGGATCTGAACTAGGGAACCCCGGGCCACCAAAGTGGAAAGAGCGCACTCAACCACTGTGCCACAGGGCGGCCCCTTCATGGTTTAATTTACAAGGGCATTTTCTGTTTTATGCCAATTGCTCTCACACAGCTGGGCTTTCATTTACTCCACAGTATTCCCCAAACATACTTGACAATATCAGGGGCTACTTGATTCTGTGCTCAGCTCACAAAGCTGCTAGAGAGGGAAAACTGCTGTCCTTGGCACAGTTGCATCCAGTTGCAGACAGGGGCACTGTCCCCAGGAATTTATGTAGTTCAAGGGGCAGGGGAACGAAAGTATATGATTGTGACTTTCTATTTCTGGCCCAATTTACCCTAAGTCTTCTAGAAGAACATTATTTAATCTTCCACTTAAGAACACACTGGCACTTTATGCCACATTTGACTGCATTTTGTAAACTTGAGAAATAATATACCAATTTTACTAGCCTGATATGAGAAAAACTTTGTATATCGATAGATTTATAGCACGTGTCTGTAGTCACAAGATTCTGGGAAGTGACACTCTGTGGAAGTAAAAGCACGTCAGATGTGGTGGAGGTGATTTTAGTTGCTGCAGATTTGAAAACATTTATTTTATTTCTCCCATAAAATTAATGACAATACTATTAGCATTGGTTTTTAATAATATTCAAGTACACATATTAGTATAATACTATCTTTGCCAAATGTTAGTTTCTTAATTGTATTCCTACTATCCAATTCTCTTTAAGGCATTTTTATAGCAGGTTCATCATATCTTACTTAAGCTTCAGAAAGAAAGGACATTTTCTTTCACTATTTTTAAATTCTTATTATTTATAGTAATCACTTTTAGTTTGATTTTCTCACCTAGTCATTTTCTCTCATACTTTTTCCAACTACATTTTCTCATAAATCTTAGTTAATGAGATCAAATATATGTGTAATGATGAAAATATAAATTCCAAAGAGTTTTTGAATATTTTTTTATGTTGACTTTCTCAATGTGGGGTTTATGCTAGTCAGGGAGGGGCTCATCATCAATTTTAATAATTATTATTTTGTAGTTTATTATTAGTTAATTATAAATAATTCATTATTAGAGATAAGAACAAAGAGAAATTGTCAAGAAAGCAGATGAACCACAGTGTTAGAATTTTCTAGGACAAATAGGAGTAAAAACCTTGGGCCAGAAAACTGTCCATTTCAAACACTGACCTATGCTGAGGGAAGTGGCAAGAAACTTTTTCTTCTAAAAAAATTTTTAAATCGATATATAAAGATTTTTTATAAAAAATAAATGTCTCAACTCTGTACCATCTGTGGTTATTCTGCTCACATGATAAAGACATTTGAAGCTAAGAAAATGATACAACTAGATGAAGTGTGGTCCATGAAACGCCTAGGGTTCTGGGAGAGGCAGTATTCAGCCATGATGTAGAGGCACACTCCTAACTCACATCAGTCCCTGGGAATAACAATCTTTGTTAAAAATGAGCGAAAAATTAAAATTTGAAAACTACATGAGAAGACAAGTCATTAAGAGATAGAGTCACAGTAATTAGTACAAAAGGATCGAGGATAACCAAACAATCTAAATATATAATCAGTATCCGTAAAATGGTGAAACTAATACAATAAATACTAAGGCAATAAAAATCAAAATGAATAATTTAACACCATGAAAAATTGAGAAAGCATGTTTGAAACACGACCACACTGAAATTCTAGAGTTTCAAATCATAATGCATAAAATAAAACATTTATTATAATTGTATACTCAGATAAACTAGTATACAAGAATGGGCATGAGATAACATTTTAATTCAGACAAACATTGCTATCATCCACTTATAAATTCTAATGACTTATAAGGAATGTAGTTAAGTAAGAAGAAAACCAAACTTTTAAAAAAAATGGGAGCAAAGACATGATGCTGAGCAAATAAATTGGTAAATTCCATGATAAATTTAAAGAAACACTAACCATAATGTCAATAAAAAATAATAGTAATTTTGGATAGTTATAAAAGGGGAGCTAAAATGCCAGATGAATCAGCAAATCAGAGATCAGATTTAGAGCTTTGAGTAAAGGGAGCTCTTTGTTTTTAGAGCATTTGAAAACATTAAACATTAAGTCAAGATATGTTGTTGAAGTTCCATGGCAAATAGAACATATAACTTCCAAACAAAAAGAATCAAACGGGAAAAAAAAGAAATACATGAAATTTGATCCCTTGAGAGTCTGGCCAGATCAAACTTCACCAAAATCTTAGACTGCACATTGGACCGTGGTGAAATCATAAAATATTCCATTCAAAGTCAGTGTTTACTATTGCTGCTGCCTTTCTGCATTATACCAGAAATCCAATTCATCTAAATACAATATGAAAAAGATATAAAATATATAATAAAGGAAATTAAATTGTCATGTAACTTTGATGATGTGATCTTTTGCAACATATAGCATCATAGAAAATTTAAAAACTGTAAAAGCAATCAGCAAGTTTGTTGGATATAAAAGATCAATACATAAAAACCATTAGAAAACTTATACATCAGAAGGAAATTATAGAAGATTATTTAAAAAAATTCTAAGCAACAAAAACTAGTCTTTTAGGACAAATTTCACAAAATTGTTCAAGTTTTGCAAAAAAATTGTCACATTTTATTAAAGCACATAAAGAAGATCTAGATAAAATAAAAATATTCATAAACTCAAATCACAAAGATCTCATTTTTTCCAAAAAGTATCTCATAATTACAATGAAATCAAGCAACTCGATTCAAAAGTTAGCATAGAAGATGAAATGGTTAAGAAAGACAATTTTCATAAAGAAAAATAATAGTGAAAACTTGTCATGTTAGAAAGTAAAGTTTATTTTTATTATTCTAAGCCAGTAATTCAAACAGTGTGATAACGGCACAAGGACAGAAAGAAAATAGAAGAAAACTTATAAAGAAAAAATAAAAAGAACTATACATATATTAGCACTTGGAATATGATAAAGATGGCAAAAACATCAATGGGCGAAAGATGGACTGGTTAACCATATGTAAAAACACATGGCACGCACATCCGTTATGGCAATTATTAACGTTTAATAGATGGTGATTACATGTGTGTCTGATGTCATTTGTTGTCCTATTCTGTATATTTAAATTATTTCATAATTAAATATTTTATTTCATATTTAAGGATAAATGAAATAAGAATAAAGTCAGAGAAAATAAAATATTCCAGCCTTCCACGGTGCTTCTTCAGTAGGCAAGCCTATGACACAACATAAGAGAATTTTTATTCTTCAATCCTCATCACATAGTAGTGTGCTACTAATCAATCATCTACCAGTCTAATGAAAACATTTACTGAACTTTTAGAGATTCAATAAAAATGTTGCTTTTTTCCCCCTCTCTCTTTCTCTCTATTTTTTAAATCTTGAATGATATTTTGAATGAATATTTTTCATTTTGTTTCTATCTCCCAAGCCTGAGTCAGCACTTGGTATAAGAATGGCATTTTTTGCTCTAGAAATCATCTGAGTGATTAAAAGATGAGAAGAGTAATTGCCTACAGCATTAAAATCTCCCAGTGTGATTTGTATGACTTCAGCCAAGTAAGGTGATTCAGTGAGAAGCTGCCACCTTTCTAACTCCAGGTAATAGAAGAGGAGCACATCCTCACCATCTGTACCTAATTTTATTTTCCATTGAGGTGAAGTATCATCTCTAACCGTCTCTTGCATTTTTAATTCTCCCTCTGAAATGGAATAAACCATACCCTAGTGACAAAGCAAATGGACATATGTAGGTGATTTCTGAGAGAACTTGGCATCTTTCCTCTCCCATGTCGCTGCCTTTCCTGAACCTGCTGTACTCTGCCCTCCTTTTTGATACATTCCAGTTTGGGAGCCAGCCGTTACTCCCACACATAGGGCACTTTTGGCAGCTAGAGGACTCATAAGCATGTTGGCCAGCCTTAGCTGGTTACGGAGCAGATGTTTGTGAAGTCACATTTTTGAAATTTATATTCTCTGCAGAATAGAGGACAGGGTTTTAAAAATAATTTTGTCCACATTGCACTTTCTTCTCTTTTGATAGTTAGGCATTGTAGGGGAGCAAAATTTGCCATACCAAAATGTATCTTTTTGGCATGAGGATTAATTTAAGCTGATTATTTTTAAGAAACAGAAGACTCAGGAAGAATCTTTGACCTTCCTCCTAACTGCCTAAAAAGAATTTAGATAGAGGACCTGTTTCAGGAAGGAGCTATCACCATAGATCATTATTGTATAACATGAGCTAGGTGTAGCAGATAAGGAGGAACCTAGCAAGGCCTATTTGATCAAAGTCCCCTCTGAGGCCCATTTTCTAGGCATGGCCCAGCAAAGTTTTGTTTACTGAACAGTAACTTTTTCCATCTTTCTGTGAATTGTCTTCCCTCCCTTTGAAGTCCCAGATCTCTACCTCCTTCTCCTTAGTTTAAGATGATACGTATACCTCATTTTATCTGACTGTCTTTGGAATGTTTCATGCTTGTGTGAATTTTCCATGCACACATATTAAATTTCTTTTTCTCCTATTAACCTGCCTTATGCCATTTTAATTGTTTGATCAGCCATAAGAATCAAGAGGGGAAGGGGGGAATTTTTCCCTCCCCATCAGCTCTTAAAAGGCGATTCTTGGAGAAGTATAGTATTTGGACATTTCCTGCTGATACCATTAGGCATTTATTTTATGATCAAGAAAGGTGTGAGGGAAAAAAAGATGTCAAAGTCTGAAATGTGAAAAGAAATGGTATCTCTGGTCGCACAACAGGATGTCAAAGTACACCAAGAATTTCAGAGTAAAAAATTGGAAGAAAATACAATTTATCAGCCATATTATAGGTTTGGTGAATTAATAATAATATTTTAGGAAAATTATTTATGGAAGTTTGTAAAGACCTATTTTTTTCCTGGGGAAAATGCATAAATGATTAATTCATGGCCTCCACCCTCAAAATAACTTACAATGTGGTGATCACAGAGAGAGAATAGAAATAACTAAAATATAAATTAGATGAAAAAATATGAGGTAGAAATAAAATGCCACCTGTACATAGCATGAGTATAGATAAAATGCCACCTGTGTCTAGTATGAGTGTGGTATATAGCAGAAGTACCGTTTGAAACTGAAATGTTTGGATTATTCTGTAATGTCTGGTTGCTTGTTTTATGTCTTGATATTCATAGTTCTTTTTAAAGATTGAGCGGTTCCTTCTGAATATATGAGGGGGAGACACATTTGAGTTCTCTCTGAGTCCAATTTTGAAGTCTGAAGAAAGCATGGGGAATTTCCCTTTTCTTTTAAATGGATAGAATATGCATATGTGGAAACACAGAATGTTTATGTATAGCTAGAGATATCTCAGAAAGGATCAAATTGTACCGGTTTCAAAAGGATTACTGCCCCTCCTCACCTGCCAAAATATGGGATAATTTCTTGAGTACTTCACTGTATCTCCCCATAGCAGCTAAGATTAAAGTGTTACAGATTGCAGCATTATGGTTAAGACTATGTCAGCATTTCAATTATAACACTACACTGTTAATGGTTTACAACTTCGTAGTAAAATATCGTTCCCTCTGAGGGGAAAAAAAAAGAACAGCTTGGCTTATTAGGTCCCACAAGGAGGAGAATTATTTTTAAAAACTGATTTTTTTAAGGATGGCCACTTTAATTTTAGAGCATCTTTAAAAGAATGTTTTAAGGACATATTCTACTCCAGATATTTTTGAAAGGAGATTGGTTTAATATGCATTTAAACTTAGCTATGGAATAATTACTGGAAACTGGGTTTATTTCCAATGTTAATATTCTTTAATTTGTATGATAATTGAAGTTTAAAGTCCTATTTCAAAGATATTTTCTGTGTCAGATGCTGATAATGATAATTTAATCTCTTCTAAGAATCTTCTGAATATAAAACAAACTGAGAGAATCATTCAAAATTTAATTCCCCAAAGTCACATTTCAACCAGCTGTATTATGGACAGTAAGTTTCCTGGAATCAATTTTCCACAAACCTTCATTTTGATTACTTAAATGAAAATAGACAGTGTGTAGTGAAGAATTTAACCTTGCACAAAAGAGGTCTGAGCTTTGCCCTTGGCCTGTGGGAAGTATTCTCTAAGCCCTTGGAATGTCAGGCCTGAACCGAGTGTCTTGGCTGGGTGCCTTGGGTCAAGCAGATAGTAGAAATGTGCTTTAGAGTAAGGGTTCTGAGCTATGCCGACCATGAGATATAGGCTGGGGTCTTTGAGTCACATGGCTGAAGTCAACCTGTAGAGGGGCTGAAGATGGAGAGCAGCCATGTGGACAACCATTCATGCCTACACGATGGAGCCCTATAAAGACTCTGGACAGTAGGGCTCAGGTGAGCTGCTGTGGCTGGCAGTACTCTTTGCATATGGTCACACAGGGAGACGGTGGCTGGAAGCTCTGTGCTCAGTACCCTCCTGGAGTCTGCCCTTGACTCTCTTCCCCGGGCTTATTTTCATCTTTACCCTTTCCTTGTAATAAACTACAACCATGAGTAGAACCACTTTCAGTCAGATCTAGGGACCCTTCGTGGGAATTAGCAAAACTGAAAGTGGTTTTGGAAACCTCCTGAACTGATGTCAGAAGGGAAGATTGTCTTGTGCGGACTGTTCCCTCTAACTTCAAAATTGGCTAGACTCTCCTAGACACTTTTTAAAATATTCATATTATATCAGAGATGTATCTTCATTACATTGCTAGCTACCTTATGGTTTGTGAACCCATAACTTGAAGAAGGCAGAAATTAGTGAAAGTTCCTATAACGAATTTCATTTGCTTTCCTTTTTCCATATGGTAGATTAACCACAAACTCTGCAGCATTCTAATATAAGCTGTAGAAACAACAGCAATGGGAGTCTATTTTCCCAAACTGAAATCCATTTGTTTTAGTATTTCTATAACTATCCGTAAGCAAAAGTAGAATTCCTCTGGATTTATCCTTTGCTAATTTTTCAATCTTTTTCCTCAGTAAATTATAACAATTTTTATAGTTTCAATTTTTATAATTTAATGTTTTAGTTATTTGGAGATATCAGATATTAGGTACAGAAAACTGTGCCTTTACAGAAATAAAGGTGGTCCCAAAGTAGTAATCTTGTATCTTCTTAAGACTATTTGCCTACTCACTCTGCTTTGGTATGGACAAAATGTTTTTTGTTTCTCTCCCAGCTCACTGAAAGCTCTTCCTCACAATGGCAATTCCATGTGAGAATTATTTATTTGCTCACTTATCTTTCACATTACATTGGTAGTGTTTTAGGGTCATAATCTGTGCATTTCATTTTCTTATTTTCAGTACCAGAGCACAGTGTCAGGTAAATATCATACATTTTATAAATATTTATTGAATGAATAGATGAAACAAAACATACCATACCCTGGACATCTTGCCTACTGGTATGTCTATTGAGTTGGAAGCAATTCTGCCTCATGGATTTTGAACTTTTTCTTGGCCATAAAGATAATTTTTCTTTTATTAAATGCACGCAAACTCACACACACACAAACCAAACACAAGTATATACACAAACTAAATACAAATATATACACGTAAACAAAAATGTGTATATGTATACATATTTCCTTTATAATGGATGTGTATAATTTTCTTTAATAAATCTTTTAATGGTCTCTGACTTCTACTTATCTTTTGTTTTCTGTCATCTTCGTATGAACTATATTTTCTTTATGCTTTTTCCTATAGGAAACTGGTGTATGTATACTCTATTTCTACTTGTAATTCAAGTTGGTATTTTAAAAAACGCATTTGAACCTATTTTTTTGTCATTATATTTTGGTGAGGAAGATTGTCCCTGAGCTAACATCTGTGCCAGTGTTCTTCTATTTTGTATGTGGGATGTTGCCACATCATGGCTTGATGATCAGTGTGTAGGTCAGCGCCCGGGATCTGAACTTGTGATCCACAGGCTGCAGAAGCAGAGCCTGCAAACTCAACCACTACCCCACCAGGCCAGTGCCTGAATCTATTTTTAATAACATCAAACGTAAGCACTGGAAAATGGAGAAGTTCATATTGTTTTATTCTTTTTCACTTCCCCCAAAAAAGTTTGATTTTTTGTTGCCATAATCTATAATTATATTATTTTTATTTTATTTCCTTTTTTCTAGACTCATCTTCAGGAATATAATTATTATTGTGATGTTGCCTCATCTTTCTTTATGCATATCTCTCTATTTTTTCCACTATTCATTTCATCTTTTGGCCCACTGAATTCTGGGAAGAGCTTTCTCAAGTTTGTTCTTCACATCTCTAATTTAATTTTCTCTTTGGTATCAATTTTACATTTTACTGCTTCAAACACAGATTTTAATTCTGCAATTATATCAAATTTCCTTGCAATTTTATCATATTTAAGCTCTGCAAGCTCACTTTCCATCATAGAATGCAAAATAAACATGAATCCTCTCATTTCCATCTTTTGTCTCCTAGAGCACATTTCAACAATTTTAATTGAATGCAAAACAGATGTTTTCTAGCATTTGCTTTGTTCATGTACTACTATCACAATCACCATCTCTCTGCATTTATTTTGTTTCTTTCCTTTTGCAGAATTTTTAATGGGCTCATGTCAAATAAATTTATTTTTCTCCTCCTTCAGGAATTGTTTCTAGATAGGGAGTTTTTAATAGTACTTGGTTTGTAGATATTTTCTGATTCCCTTAATGCTCACTCAGTAGCTAGTTAAAATCCTCTTCTTATGTCTTAAACTGAAGGACTGCTTACTGTAAACATTTTCAACCAAAAGAGATGGTGTTTAACAATTCTTTGTTAAATATTGATCCACTGATCCATTGCCTAATTATAGACAAATGGCTCCATTTTTCTTGGATAGTAACTGCCAGTAAATTGAGAAGGAAACATAGACACAGAGATCATTTTTAGTTAAATAAATACTAAAATATGTAACTTAGGAATAAGCATATACATCTATTTATATCTGAGTATGTGTATGTATATGTAAGTATATATACACACACAAATAAATTTTTCGTATAATGGAATTGACAAAACCCTCTGAGCCCTTAAGCAACTTATAAATAGGGTTTCTTCAAAGATATATAGGATGTTAACTGAAGAGATTCGATCAGCATTTATTCCATATATATATTCAATATGTCTATTTACTTATGTCATATGTAATTCCACTTACATTATATGTTATATATTTAATCCCATGTGGAATACATGAATATGGAGGTGAGAAAGAGAGAGAAAGAGAGAGAGAAGTGACTAGCAGTTGTGAAAGTAAGCAAGAAAAGCTGATCAACCTGGAAAGGGAATTAAGACTCTAGTAGAAATAGGAATTAAAACTGGGAGTCCCACTTACTATGGCATTCCCTTTGTGAAATAGTTATTGCCCTTGGGGGGGACACTGTAGTGATGCAGTGACGGAATACTATGATGTCCAAGATTATTTGTGACTTGATTAAGATTCATGCTGATGTCGTGACACATTTAAATACAAAATCGATATTTTTAAAACAAATTCTTATCTTTCACCTCTCTGTTCTGTCTTGCATAAAACGTACTTCTAAAGTTCAGGGCAGAAAAAAATATGTAGATAACATGCTATAAGAATTAGATTTGAGGAGAGGGGGACATCAAGTAACTTTATAAAATTTTGACCAAAATAATTCATTTTTAATAAATGTATTATGCCCTGATAAAGAAGCTAGAGCACCCTGAAGCTGGTGTAGAGGAGGAAGACATTTCCTCTACCCACTCTAGTTCCTAACAAATTAAATTCACATGAGGCAGAATAACAGGAGAAAATTAAACAAAGCTTTATAACATGTATACATGGGAGAGACTCAGGCAAACTGAGGAACTCACCAAAATGGCGGAAGCTCTCACCTTAAATACCATCCTCAGCTAAAGACAAAGGAGGATGTTGTAGGCAGGGGGAGTCAGTTATGGGAGATCACCAGAAAATCACAGTAAGCAAGAGTAAGGTTATTATGCAGATTTAAGTGCTTGCCTTCTGCACTGAGAAGAGTTTCTGCAGATAAGGTCATCCCCCCTTCTTCCTAGTACGAGAGGGAAACACCTTTGCAGATGGAGATTTCCTTTACAAACATAAATGTCTCTTACAGAGGGTAAGTAAATGCTACTTTCCAGAGTTTCTCTCATGTCTGCAGTTTTTAAAAGTAACCAGCCCAAAATAATCCTCATGCCAAAGAGACATGTCTTGAGGTGGTCAATTCCAAACCCCCACACTGGTGATGTATAATTAAAT
This sequence comes from Equus quagga, assembly GCF_021613505.1. NCBI lineage: Eukaryota > Metazoa > Chordata > Mammalia > Perissodactyla > Equidae > Equus > Equus quagga. Next base: position 12,579,717 of record NC_060275.1, on the reverse strand, counting down.
CTGTGAAATATTTCATTCTGTATTGCAAAATAAGCCAATATTCTTCTTCCAGTTTAATATAATGAGTTCACAAATGGGAGGAAAAAGTAAACTAATATCTCACAAGTTACTTAACTGAGTGCCTTAATACTGCCTTAATTTTGTTTGTCCAATTACCCCTTTGGCTTATTATTAATCTCTCACTGTTTTTCACAGTTGGTGTTTAATATAATCCTATGCAAGGCCACTTGTAGCAAGCAGAGTAATTAGGAATGCAACGGCCTGAGCTATAAACCAATAGAACAAACATTTTAGCATTTTTTATGAAACCAAAATATTTTAAAAAGATGAAAAAAGATTGGTTCTTGACTGTGGCCAAGTAATATTATTGATGCTTGATTATTAATAATAATTAATTAATATTAATTCTTTATTGTTATACATTAATTATTTACTAAGTACCTCTTCTGAATATGGCATTTTGATCAGTACTGTTCCCTTGTACAAATGAGTAATGACTCAATTCCTAGTCTCAAAGTGCTCATGGTTTAATAGGGAAGATTTGAAATAGACTCAATTAACAACACTGCCTTGCTGAATGTGATAAGGACCTGAAGGGAGGTAGGCACCAAAAGCAGAGAGAGTTTAGAAGAGTCGGGTCTATCTGCCCTACAAGAAGGAATGAAGGCTCTGAGGAGAAGGGACATTCAAACCGAGGGTTGACAGATGGGTAAAATTTCGATAGATAGATACAAGAAAATTGCATTCCAGGTCTACTGGAATACATTAACAAAGAATCAAAATATGGCAATTGTTTTAGAATAAGCCAAATGTGAGCTTTATCTAGAGTGTTTGTATGGAGCTCAATGGCTTTGCTTGGGGCCAGACTGTACAAGACTGTGAATGCCAAGCTCAGCAGTAGATATTTATTTGGAGTCTATGTACAACAAATGTTAGCATATGAATGTTCTGTAAGCATCTCTTTATGAAGGAACAAAACATAAAAACAGACGATGTATTTTCTGTAGGAAAATTTTAAAACCAGTTTATTTAATGATGAATCTTCTGACATCAAATTTTTGATGCTTTCTGCAACTTTTATTTGAAAGCTGTTCATTTATGCTGTTCATTAATGCACTTTCACATTTATAATACAATGATTTTATTTTCAAACTTTTAAAAAAAGACTTATTGTACCCAAATGTATAGTATGTGCATCCATGCTGAGATTCCAGCTATCCATTTTTACTATGTCCCCATGCCCTATTGCCTTTAGCAATCTAAGCTATTGTCATCAGCTGGTGACAGCCACCCAGAGGTAAAACAGAATGTCAGGAGGAAATACGAAGTTATGTCTGGCAACCTCACATTATTTAAGGTCTGGGGATGCCCTGCATAGTCCATTGCTCACTAAGATAACTATATCATTGAGCACAGCAGGAGCAAAGGGGAGCAGGCGCCCTCCACAGCATCCAGAGTCGCACCTGCTCAGCTCCATCCTCACCTCCCAGCCAGAAACCAGGCCCAGCTGGAGGGTTCCTTTCAGAATGAACCGAGAAGCCATATGGGGAAAGTATAAGACATAGGTTATATTTTTGCTAACATTTCCTCTGAACTTTCACAACTTTTGCATAATCTGATAAAATGCATATCAGTTGCATGCACTGGACTGGGAGTTTAAAAGGGCAACATTTTATTTTTATTTCCACTTATCTAGGGTAGAATTCAAAATAGCAACAGATCTGGAATAGACTCTTAGAATGGGCAGCACAGCAGATATACACATGGAGGCTCTCTGCTGGTCCAGGCATCAATTCTCCAGTTGCTGGCTGATGTGAAGGTATGAGGGGATCCACACTGGCAGGGGAGGTGGCAGCTCACTCAGGGAGTAGTGACAGTTTGTCAACCAGCCCAGAATTATTCGGTGATTAACAACTGCTGGGCTGTACTAATGTGTGCCTCTGTATCTGAAAGTGATTCAGGGCTCCAACAGCATGCTGATTGCTATTAATTAATTAAGGAAGTAAATAGTTTTCATTTTACTAAGCAGGATATCTATTTAGGGGCTCATAAAAGGGGCCTTACTAAGACCAACTTACACAATTTGAGCATTTGGGGAAGGATTAGTTGTGATTCTATGAAATATTTCTTTTTCCTTTGTGTGGATTATTTGCTCTTGGCTTCAATGTGAATTCTATAACATCATCTTTCTCTACTTGCTAGTATTTTTTTAAAACCCAGAGGTATATAGCTGTTACCTAATTATTTGCCTTAAATTATTGATAATTCCCTGTCTCAGAACAACCCTTACATATACCACTCAATGACAAAGCAAAAGAAGAAATTGGAAGGTGCATATTTTGGGAGAAGGAAAGATGAGAAAGAGGGAGAGTTCAAAAAAGTGAGAGAACCTGAGCATAAGAGAATGAGAAGACGAGGAAAGAAGACAAAGGCCAATTAAGAAGTGGGACATCACACTTACAGGACTAGAGAAAGACAAAAATAAAAATGTCCATGACTAACTGAAGGAAAAACCTGGATGGGTTAAGAAACAAGTGAAGAACTGGAGAGAAAAACAAGGGAGCCTTAGGAGCAAGAGGAGAGAATGACAAGAGGCAGAAAAATGTGAAGGGAAAGGAAGAGATATAGTAAAGATAAAGAAAAAGTGATAAGAGCAGTAAGGAAATCTGAGAGAGAGACAGGAGTAGCCTAGACACCAAATAAAGAAGAACAAAAGATTTAAAAGAAGAAAAAACTAGCACTAGAGAAATGGAGTGTAAATGGGAGTTTAGAAGAGAGAGACCTATGAGGTCATTTAATTCTAGGGGAGAGAATTATATCCATCAGATCTTATTAAATATTAATTAGTTGATGGATCAGAGACAATTGAGTTCTTAAAAAGAAACACCAGTATTCTATACTAATTGTGATAGTTTGGAAACTTTAGGTTCATCACTAATTATCTAACAAGAAAAAAAATAAAACGAGAAAACCACCTTGGGGAAACCACCATAGGCAGTCTAGTGATTAGCTCTAGAATGTTAATTAGAGAAAGCTATTTGCTCTTTTATACACAGATCACGGAGGGATACAGTGATAATATCAATCGGCAGCCGTTTGATTATAGTGCAGCGGTTCAGAGAGCGTGGCCTCCAGATGTGCCTCTCGGGCATGCAGATTATTTCAAGCTAAAAACAATCAAGGCCCAAAAGACTCAAGAAGAACCTTTGCCCTTCCCCCAACTGCCTAAAAAGAACTTAGATAGAGGACCTGTTTAAGGAAGGAGCTGTCACCATAGAAAACTGTAGCATAACATGAACCAGGTGTGGTAGGCAGGGAGCAACCTAGCAAGGCCTGTTTGACCAAAGTGCTCTCTGTGTCCCAATGTTTCTGGATGGCTCAGAAAACATTCCTTTACCGTTTACTCTTTTCATTCTTCCTGTGACGTGCCTTCTTTCCCTTTGAAATCCCAGATCCTTACCCCCTTCTCTTTAGTTCAGAATAACAAACCTTATTTTCCTGTCTTTGAAATTTATCATGTAAATGTAGATTTCCCATGTATATGTAATTAAATTTGATTTTCTCCTGTTAATCTATCTCATGCCATTTTAATTATTTGCCCAACCATAAGAACCAAGGAGGGAAGTGGAGAATTTTTCCGTTCTTGACAATAGCTTAATACTCGTGTAATATAAATGACCACCTAATCACATGTTGATTGGCTAGCCGAGCAGGTGATGAAATAAGAAACAGTAAGAGAAAGATTTATGCTACTTTAGCCAGTACAACTGCTGGAAAGAAAACTGGAGTGTGAAGTGCACTTCTTGCTCATTATAAGAAGTCATGAAATAAAATTCTAAATTTATTTGAGATGAATTGATTAATTCATATTAGAAAATATTTAAAGATACACTCGTGGGGCACATACAGCTCTGGATTGCACTACTATTGATGGGGTTTTTTTGGTTATTTTGATGATAAGAGTGAGGATTTGGGGTTTATCCATAGAGAGAGATGTTACTTCCAAGTTTGCAGACAAGAGTGGCAGTCAAGACCGTAATGAGAGATGTTAAATTGTGTATTCGCAGCAGGGTGAAGTTTTAAAAGACGAATGGTGTTGAAAGAACAAGAACAGAAGCAAGCATAATTTCTTTTACTCTTGTCTTACCAAGTGCTTTTTTCTCTCTCTTTCCTCCCTTCGCCCTTCATGTTATAGTCTCATTGCCCTGTCACCTACCGCAGGGCCTTGCGGATAGTACATCTTTAAGTATACAGTATTTCAACAAATGAATAGCTTAATTATTTAGTAAATATTCAAGAGGTTAGAAGCAATAATTGATCAGTCACAGGGGCAAACAAAACACAAATAGACAGGGAGAAGAGGCAGAGACCAAGAATCGGATAAGAATAGTTAATTTGAGTTTGAATGAAAACTTGATAAGCATGGCAAAAACAATTTTAAAAAGATGCTATAGTCGATATCAAGCAGGCTCTAATAGGACAAGGTATGTCATTTCGTATATTTGTGTCTCTAAAAGAAAACAGAGAAACTGGAGAGGATCCGATACAAATAACTAAAGAGAAAGAAGATAAAATCTTTATGTAGAGATGAAGCAATATTTAAGCTGGAGAAATCAATAAAGATGATCAAACATAACTTTTTTTTCAAAATTTTAGGAAGAGTATCAGCTTGCCCTACTCTACACAGTGCACTTATTTTCTACATTTTTCCTGGTACACTCTGACAAAGATTTGTAAAACAAAGCCCCACCATGGCACTTATAAATTCTTAAGGCACATTTCACTTTCAGTCCCAACTTGAGCTAGTAGCTGTAAACATTATTAAAAACAGATAACATCTGAACAGGACAGTTCAGGATGAACAGGAAGAAATAACTGAAATCCAAAAATTGTGAACTTTTTATCCTTCATTCAACAAATACTTGGTAAGTTCCCATTATACACTACATGTTGGGAGATAAACAAGGCAGGGGCAGGGAGGCAGGCAGCCTGGATACTTCCATGGAGGAAGTTTATATTACTTGTAAATAATGTGGTGCTGAATAAGGAGACATTTGAGACTTAGTACAGTTCTGGGTAATCCATTAACACTAGTCTTAGCTGTGTAAGAACACGATAGTTAAGGCATAGATCTGTAAAACGCTCCATGAGAAGGGAGGTCGGCCTCCAGCATGCTTGATTTCAAACCAGGTGAGAAATAGCATTTAGACAAAGTGCATTAAGATAAGAAGTTGTGAAGCTTAGGGGGCCGTTGATCCAAAGATTCTCACAGTCACAACAAGGAGAACAGCTCCGATTCAAAATGGCCTTCCCTTAGAATGGGAAGATGAGCTAATTAAAGGACACGATAATGACTCTAAGGAGAAAAGGAGACAAACTCTTTTAGATTATAGACCAAATATTTTCTGTTTAACAGATTAAAATTGTGTTCATCAACTTATTACTAGAAAAACATATAGGCTTAAATGGAGTCTGCATCACACTCAACAATTCTCAATGCTAGCTGTGTCACTCAAGAGTTTTCTCCTCTCGTGCATGGTGGAAATTAGACCTTATTATTTCATTAAGGTTCCTGAGGTGAATTTAATGTGTATCCAAGTTATGAACACTGTTATATATTTAAACATGATAAATCTTAAGGATGTCCAATTATGTTTGGGGTCAAGTTTTGTTGTTTGTGTACCTGTTCATGTGTGTACGTGAATTTGTGAGTGTGTATGAATGTTTTAACTTGCCTTAAGATCACTGGGTTTGGAGTGAAGTATTCTCACATATTCTGAGAGCAAAGTTTTAGAACACAGTTGAACTTTGGAACTAGATGGGTTTGGGGAAATTCCTATAGTTCAATATAATTTGGATACACAATTTAACCTTGCCATATCCCAAGTTTCTCACCTGTAAGAAAAGTATAATAAATAAAACCAACCTCCTAAGTTGGTTATGATAATTAAATGACTTAATGTATGTGCAGTCTCTTTTGGACTCAGGTGTTCTGTAAATGTTCAGTTACTTCTTGCCTTTATTAGGCAAGGGATAATGGGGAATAGATTTTGAGAAACACGGAAAGGGGGACGCAGGATGTGCATCTTTATCCATGCCCTTCTAATTCCATAATGGGGGAATTGAGAGAACATACACGGGCTGGATAAGCAAGATATTAAGAAGCAGGTGCTTACAGTTGTAATAAGGGTTGTTATTGTCTATAGGAATGCAGATAACAGGATGATCTTTTATAGTGTCAGGAGGAAGGTAGTATTTTCTTCTTCAGAATCTCTTAAACTAGCATCATTGTTGCAATACATAGAGCTCAAAGGAAATTTTCATGTAATATGTTTTAATGCTAAAGAATTGATGGTCAAAGCAGCTCTTTTGCTTTAGAAAACAGAAAAAATTAAGAATTATTGTAACAAAAATAACATTTGTCTTTAGAGTTTATATATTTCATGTGTGTAGGCCTAGAATTCCCTTTGATAATGCATCGGAGCTTTTAGATTTTCTAATTTTCTATTGCTGTTTTATTATTTTTTCCAACAAAGTTTTAAGAATATTTTAGATACATATTCAGGGAAAATTTGAGAAAGTTATTAAGAGAAGTTACCTAAAGAGATTCTTGAATAATTTAATGTAGCAATACAAATAAATCACGTAGTTATCAGAAAATATTTCCAAGTGCCTTTTCTACACAGGTTAATGTGCTTTGTTCTGTGATTGATGATGGAAATGATATAAAAGGCAACCCAGTCCTCAAGTTTTTAGCCACTTAAAAGATGAGATGGTGATAATGTTGATGAGATAATTATTCAGTGTGCAACTCGGTGTTTCTGAAAATACATGCAAAAAGGAAGTGGGGTTGAAGAAACTCCACTTGCAAGATGAATGGGATTGAGTAACGAAACTCGCAAAGGCAAGAACAATTGATAACGTTTCAATAATTCCTGAGATCACTCACTTTATATGAAGTGGAAATTTATTTTGTATTTCACCTTTTCCCCTTCCATATGCATATATGTAATTGCAGTAAGTTAGAATGATATTGTGGGGAAAAGTTGTGTCTGTTTTCCTTTTCTTAATTCAATCATATCATACCACTTTCAAAAAGTCTGGGACTTTTCACACGCTGAATAGTCCACTGCCCTGTGCATTTGCCATCAAAAATATTACCAATGATATGTGCTTTTATTAAAGCCAACATGGCTGGTGAAACAACCCGTGTATCTCTTTCTTTCAGTGAGGTCCAATTGTAATTTCATACATTTTTTGACTATTTGTATTTCCTTTTTCATGAATCTCTTTATTCAGAGTCTTTACTAATTTTCATTGATTGGTTCTTATTTATCTGTAAAAGTTATATTTAAATATAATGTTAACTTTTTACCATTTCACACATATTCTTTTCTCTTTATGTGTGTTTTTTATGTATATTACACATATCCAGTTGTTTTTCTTTGATTCTTCTCTCACAAGAAAACTTATGCAGATTACCCAATGTTTTTCTCCCATGGCTTTTCTCTCTTTCCTGCTATGGCTTACTTTTTCCTTTCCCTACTAAAAAAGGTCTTCCCCACTGCAAGTATATACAAATATTATGTGAAGTGATTAGATAGAAATTAGATTAATAAGGCCTATCAGGGAGTGTTGACTATATTGGGTTAAGTTTAAGAATATACAACAATGCTTCTAAATGTGTTGAAAATGTCAAGTACACTGCATCAGTCAGCAGTTGCTGCATATCAACAAAGACTTTCAGTGGCATACAACAATAAGCGTTTTCTTCTCATGAGTCCTTGTGTTGGCTTGGCTGGGGAGTCTGTGCTGTCTTGGCCTGGGGTTGGCTGTGTGGTTATGGACTGACCCATTACATTTCACCTGTGGCCCAGCTGAAGCTCTTCTTATGGCAAACACCATGGGGCAAGAGGGAGATTTCACTGTATGAGTATATTTCAGATCCTTACTCGCATTAGGTTTGCAAACATTCCTTTGGCCAAGGCAAGTCGGGAGCTGATAACCAAATTAAGGGTTGAGGAAGGGAGTTTTGCCTTTAGGGGAGAGATTTTAAGGCAATATGATGGATACTACGTGGCGTAAAGAAATGGGCCTACAACACAATCCACTTCACATGTACACACCTAAACACACACACACTCACACATACATATTCTTATTAGCACAAGTACATATGATTACAAATATAAATTGTGGTAGAATTTGTTGAGTGCTTAATCATACTTTTTAGAGATAATCCCCAAATAGCAAACTCATTTGCAAAGGCAGAAATTAGCACTTCTGTGTTACAAAGTGGAATTTCATATCTTGTGTAAAGCATAGATCTTTGGGAAAGCTTTGCAGGAAAATTAACCATTCCTGTGTAACTGGAATAATTCATCTGTGCCAATAGTTACTTTACTCCACCTGCACTTTCTCACAACGAAACTAATTTGACCTGTCTCTGTTCAATCAATTATAATAGGTGGAAACCATGTATCAGCGGGGAATCTAGACTGTAGTCTTCTGGTTCGTGTAGCTTTTTCCAACCTGCTTGGTTGTGGGCGACTTCAGCATTATACTTGTTACTCAGTGTATATTCAATGTTATATTATTTGATCAATTTTTTTTACAGTATCTGTTATATCATTACTTGGAATGGTGCTACATAGAGTTACTGATTTGGAGAAGATCTTTCTACAATAATATGATCTCCAAATGTTTTTCACATTTTGGACTACTAGCAAAGATTTGAGACACTTAAATCACACACAAACACTCATATACACTGCATTTGACCTGAGAAAGACAACATTGACTAAGAAGGAAAAAGAGCTAAGCACAGGTTAAATGTTAGCTAAATAATCCATAGGCCTTTTAAAATGTATCATCCAGTGATCATCCTGGAGGTAACAAACTGGTGCCAAGAAAGATACCTACAGAGCTTGCCAAGGAGCCAGCTGCTCCTGCTGCTAAATTATCTCCTGCAGGTTGGCATGGGCATCTTACAACTGGCACACCCATAGGTATTGCTCACACCACACTGCCGTATGGTTTGAGCTAATTATTTAAAAATAGTTTGCTTCTGATGGAGTAAATGTGAATACTCTATATACATTGATTTTATTCTCCTAGGGAAATGGTCCTTTTTTTGTGGTCAGACATGAGAAAGAAAATAATACATGTGAAATAGTTACTTAACCTAAATAGGTTATTAGACAAAAGTGACATAGCACTCAGTAGTGCCAGCTCTTTCTACCGCTGTTTATATTTTCCCTTCACTCAGCCCCATTTTGAAAATTGGTTTATAGCATTCCAATAAAGTGGATGCAATATTAGAATTTAATCATTAAGTGTTTAAAATATCCATATGCTATGTATTGTGCAGCGAAAAAAACAAAGAAACACAGACGTGGGCTTTTGATTTGTAATCTAAGTATTTCAGTATCTTGTGGAGACATCCTGAGACAAATTCTTGTAGTACGAAGAAGTGAGTATTTAATTGATTTGTATGTAATTGAGTATGCTGTTAGGTATTAATAACAATTAAAAATTTTTGGTACTCTTTATAGTGTTCTTTGCTTTTCTCCAGATAGCAGTTTGAGGTGTGTTAAACGTATGATAGTATTTCCCACCAAAGTCAGTAAATTTAAGAAAAAATTCTCAGCGTATTGGGACAAATTTAAGCCACGATGTTATTTTCAAGTCTCTACAGTGACTACACTATTACTTTTCTAAATGTGTCAGCAATCTTTCAAAATATTGGCTGTTATGTTTATCTAAAGATGGAAAAACTTTTGAAACTCTTATTGTTATTTTAAAAAGATCTTATTTCCTTAGATATTATGGAGCACTGTGCCAAGTGAGAAAAAGGATCAGAAAGAACCAGAACAACATTGTTTAAGGTTCATACAAAATAGAACTGAGATAGTTTGCGATAAACACATTTTTTTAATATATTCAAAAATATTTTACAGTGTAGGTGGCAAATGTATTTTAGAGAGAATTTTGAGGAATGAAAGAGTTTAACATGGGACATAATAGCAGCTTGTGTTGGTGATAATAATTGGGTTATACAGAGCATAAGGAAATATGAAAGGCCCGCAATTTATTTTACCTCTAGGCTATTGAAAATTATAGACAGAACTTACCTAATTCAATGCCAAGTGTGTTCAAGAACATTCACATTGAAATTAAATATAAAAGAAAAGAAGTGGAGTTATTTATACGATATTGTCAGCATATTTGTATCATTATTTAGGAAGTTTTTCTTATTAAGAGGTTTAAAAATCAGTATTTTAAATCAATATAAATACTGATTTAGAATCAGTATTCTATAAGACTTACAGAATCAGGATTCTGCAAAAAGAATAAAACAGATTGCCTTTTCCTTGCTACACTCAATGTAGGTTGCAATGATTGCTGCAATGTCAGCATATATCAAAGATACATGTACGTATGTAGACATATGTGTGTATGTCTACAACATATCCACACATCCTCTGAGTTTACCTATACAGTGTATTCCGTTGTTAAGTTAAATTGATAATTTTTATTTTCTGTGGCTCATGTACAAATTTATGTGTATGTCTTGGGAATTTATCTCTTGGGAATTTATCACATGTAATTCATCTGCAATATTTAACCTAAATTAAGCAATATTATAACAAGTATATAAAGGTATTCATGTATATATTGAACCCATTAGAGAGCTAGCTGCCACTGTAAAAACAAGTATGGGATTTTAAGAAATTATTATTATTATTAAAGCAATGAATACCAGATTTTAAAGAGACTTTTAAAGCACAGGATGATTCTCTTTAGCCAGACGGAAGACTCTTCCCCTGGGACCTTGTTTGCCAGGAAGAATACTGGGTGGGAAAATAGCAGCAGCTGGCGTGATAATGAGTCCACTTCACTGCAAATGAGTTCATTATTATTCCATTCCTGCCGTCTTGTAATTCACAGTTGCATGTCATTTGTACATAAATAAAAAATAGGTATTGAATGTAAGCTAAACTTTGGCAATCTACGAGAGCAACATTTACAAATATAGGGGATAAACTGGGAAATAGATGCAAATAAAGCTGGATGATAATGGAAAAATATAGAGTTTAAATGTTCCATAAACAACACTTCTTATTAAAAAAATCAAAAATAAAAACAAATCTGTGTGAATTTATACTTTCCATCATTGGGTTTCAGCTTTGTTTTATCATTACATCAACCAGAGGTAGGAAGATAATATAGTTTTTTGACCATGAGTGATTTCTCAGAAATTATTATTTTCTATGAAAGAGAATCTCTTGTTAGCACAACACGAAAAATAAGTTCACTTAAATAATTCAACTTATCAATAATTAGAAGTCATGGTTTTCCATTTCTGGAAGCTTCCTTACTTTGTCGTATCATGGACATGGAAATAAAACAGAAGGAAAGTCTTGAATTAGACGGTACTGGGATGAAACACACTGCTTCTTTGGGACAGGATAATGAAACAGTGAAGCTTAGAACATTCACACCTGGTGGACACCTTAGAAATGTAGACCATTTAAACAAAAGTTAAATCCCAAATGCCTTTGATATAATGAAGACAAAATATAAAATTAATATTTCATAATATTGAAATATAATGCAATGCATTGAAATATAATGAAAATGAAAATTTTAGATAATAGATAGCATTTATATTCTGTTATAGACCTTATCAAACACATACAGGGGCCAGCCCCATGGCTGAGTGGGTAAGTTTGCGCTCTGCTTTGGAGGCCCAGGGTTTCCCTGGTTCGGATCCTGGGCACGGACATGGCACCACTCATCAAGCCATGCTGAGGCGGTGTCCCACACGCCACAACTAGAAGGACCCAAAACTAAAATATACAACTACATACTGGGGGGATTTGGGGAGAAAAAGCAGAAAAAAAAAGATTGGCAACAGTTGTTAGCTCAGGTGCCAATCTTTAAGGGAAAAGAACACATACACTATGTGAAAGAAAAACAGCTTAATGTAAATCAGTTGGAAATAAATCAAAATATGAGAAATACAATTTAAGACATCTCTGACATATTGGTAACAGTTTACTAATTAACATAATATTTTAAAGCAGAAAAACAAGTTTAATTGTAGGATGGTTGGTTGATAAAAGAATTCAGTGTCAAAATAAAACAAATAAGCTTTGTACCAGTAAACTTATTAAGTCACAAAATCACTCAGAAAATTTACAAATCGTCAAAGTAGTATGATATGCATGTGAACACTTTAAGAAAAACAATGTTGAAATACAGCACATTACTAAACTGTGGACCACAAAGGGAAGATATCAGTTTCCCAGTGAAGAGAAAAAAATTGTCTTGATAGTTATCAAGATGTTTTTAAATGGAAATTCTTTTTATTTAGTTTGCGAATTAGGTTAGTATTTGGTGATTAATTTGGTAAAATAAAAATCTGTTTAAGCTTTTCAAAAAATGAAATAAAACTAGTAAAACTTATGTAAATTGTTTTTCAAAAACTGTTAAAATTGTTTATCTAATTACACAAAATGAGAAATTAGTATTGAAACTATTGTTCAAGATCCAATCTTCATTATCTAGAAGTAAAATTATATTAAAAAAAATTGGGGGGCTGTCCTGGTGGCACAGAGGAAGATGGGTATGGATGTTAGCTCAGGGCCAGTCTTCCTCAGAAAAAAGAGGAGGATTGGCAGCAGATGTTAGTTCAGGCCTAATCTTCCTCAAAAAAAAAAAAAAAAATGAGTTCCTTTCATTCTTTTTCGAAAATTCAAGCCATGCGAGCATATCACCAAGTGGGCTAGGATATGGGAATTAAGAAATTAATCTGAAACTACTAGCAAATTAATCCGATGAAAGTCAGAGACTTTCATACCTCTTTTGGCAACAATTAAGGGACTCAATTGGAGAGTAAAAATAAGAGTCATAGAAAAAATCCGGGAAATTCAGGAAACAACAGAAACAATTAATAGGAGACATTGATTTATGAAAAAATATTATCGAAATAAGTATGCTTAAAACTGGAAGCAAAGATTACCCAGTGATTTTCAACAGTGTATAATTAGTTAAACAATAGAAAGAAAGAGGAAGAATAGTCACCTACCATACTCAGCTATGAGAAGATAGACAGGTTTTAGAAAATGGGAAATTTATTTTATATATACACGTAAAACATTTCCAAAAGATGAAATTACTCTTCGTTTACAATCATTTAAAGTTATTACTGGTACAGAATATTTTCCCAAGGAGCTGGAGAGGACATTGTTTTAATGTTACAGAATAACATGGAGTAAAGGTAAAAGCATTAGCTGCTTGCTTACTCAGAATAAATGACATCACTTGAAGGACAGCACCTAACACACATTCCCGCTCTTGGCTCCAGAGTCCTCATGATTGCAATTGTCATTTGTAACACTTCACATACCACCACCACCTCCTGCTTCTGATTCAAGTATCTAATTTAAAAATACCTTGAGGTCAGCCCGGTGGTGCAGTGGTTAAGTTCGCACGTTCCATTTCGGCAGCTTGGGGTTTGCCGGTTCAGATGCCAGGTCCGGCAGGCAACCCGCATATAAAGTAGAGGAAGATGAGCATGAATGTTAGCTCAGGGCCAGTCTCCCTCAGCAAAAAGAGGGGGATTGGCAGTAGATTTTAGCTCAGGGCTAATCTTCCTCAAAAAAAAACCTTGACATGATTTTTATCTAGACTACCATAACAATAAAAAGATGGATTGAAAATGGCTAAATCTCATTGTGCAGCTTACTAAATAATAAAATAAGTATCAATATATAATTAAATACATTCATATATTCTTATTCTTCTGATCTAATCTATCTACAGTTGAGAATTCATAGTCCTCTTACCAAGTACTGAAAGAAGACAAAGTCTTTGATAGTGCTTTTCTTTTATGACTTTCTTCATTGTCTTCTTTGTAATACTCTTTTTATATCTTATACCTTTGAATAATAAAGAGAATTTAAGTCTCTGAATAAGACTTAGCAAGTCCCTCAGAGAGAGACTAACTGACACTCGCCTCGTCCACCACCTTCTGCACGTCGTGCGCCCAGTGGCTCCGCCGCGCTGGCATACATCCTTGCAGCGAACCTCTCTGGGTGCTCTTCATTCTGTGTGTGGGTCTCCACCGTGCTGCAATGGGTTCGGGAAATCCTGGTACTAAATAAAACTTTTAGAGTTTATCTGAACAGAAAAATTATTCTACAAAAAAGTCACAAATGTCATGATGCCTTCTGCGTAACACTGGAAATTTCCCTACCTGGCTGGACAGCCTGGTATTTTACGGTTGATTTGTTTTCCACTATCATGTAAATTGCATTCCGTCTCTAAAACTGGAATATCTTTTCTAATGTTTTTGTAATGCATATTCTGCAAACTTCTGAACAATATAGTATCTATTATGTGATAATATATGTGACATGAATTTGGATAAACTCTGTTATTTCAAATTGTGAAATAGGAAACTCCTTGCAAACATTTAGATTGCTTTTGCGTATCCAAATACACCATATGTCATCCAAACACTTTGAATATCCCCATATGTTTTTGGCTGCCATGAGTACTTTCCATTCTTCTACTTAGAAAAGCCAAACAGAAAAAAAAATAATAAAATGAAGGAAACCTTTAATAACTAGGAAGAATATAAAAGTCACAAGCTACACCTGTTGGGAGTTAGATTATTAGTCAACAAAAACGTACTGAGCAAATGTGTGAGCAAGCCTGGAGTGGAGATTCTCAGCGGTGCAAAATATTGTTTCCTCCAAATGTTTTTTGGATTCAAGAGAGTAAATAGTTAGCCAACTCCTTCCAAACTGTAGGGGGATAACATCTGATTTATACAATTGTCCTTTTCTTCTGAAAATGCATTTAACACTCAAGATGACAAGACATTGTAGCTCTAGAAACTGTGTTTTTGCTGTTTTTTGTTTTTTGATATGTAAGCTAGATTTTCACAGTCATCATTCCCTGGGTTTGTATTCTTCCATCCTTACAGTAATATTAATATCCAAATTCCATTTGGTCGTTAGACTTAAAATGCCTATACCACCAGGGCTGGAGGTTGTAAAACCTTAACTGTGGTTGCAAAATCTTCACTTCTAACTACAGGCCCCCTAGCATTGACTTGAGGTCTTTCTGACTCATTTTAAAATTGCACAGAAACAGTCTTGCATGTGTTCAGGAGCAAGGTGGTGCGTGGACATCAGCTCCAGCCTTTTCTTAGAAATCCATGAACAAGCCATCAGAAGAGGTCACCAGACCCCTGCCTCCCACGGACACTTATGCAGTCCCTCTTTGGTGTCTGCAGAATCTGTGATGTTTGCTAACCTTTGTCAGGTTGGCCCCTAGGCTTTATACCTCCTGCTCAAAGTGTCACCAACTTCTCAAAAACTGATCCCCACCGTTTTCACCTGCCCCTCTCTCTGCAGGAGTGAGTGCGGTCTCTCAGACAAGTGGACACACAGGCTCCTTCCTCTCATCCCACTCCCCCTCTGCACTGTTTCCTGAGATGCCTCTGTACACTTTCATCTCAGAGCCTTCACTCCACCAAAAGTAAGTAGACAAGTAAACACCCACACTTAACGGTCTGTGTAGGTTGGAACATGGAGGGAAGGTGTTCTTGCTACCTCCCAGGTCCCATGGACTGAGCGAAGCAGGCTACTAAGTAGAGTTCCAAAGATAAACTCGAAGAGGGGGGCAGACCTGACCCCCTCAGGGCTCTGTGTTTGAATGCAGTGCAGAGGAATTACACCTTTGTGGGTACCTTCAATCACGGAATAATTAATTCAGGGCTCAGAGAGTGGATCTGGTCTCTTAGTAAGGCATATCTGGGAAAGGTGGTTTTGAATAATTGGAACACAATACTCAAATTGTGAGGCTGCAGTGGGAGCATAGAGTGAATAGCTGCGCAGTTATCTGATCGAGGGGACACTTTGGAGAAAGTTAGAGAAAGTTCGTCTCAGATTCAGCTGAAACTGAGATTGAGAGTAAATCGTAAAATAATTAACTGAAAAAAACATGTTAAAATAAAGAAATTCAAATGTTAAATTAGATGATAAGATCATCTCAAAGAGCATGATTATTTACGGAGTATGAGAAGTAAAGAAATTTAGCATTTTATCTAAAATATAATAAAAATAATACATCTTTATCTTTTATAAAGTCTGTTTACATTAAAGTATAAATTCATATAAATTATAAATGTACATTATTGTCACCTAGTAAATATGTCCATGTTGCCTAGAGGGGAAGAGAAAAAAATTGTACCAAAATCTATAGCTGACTGATTCCACTGTGTAAAATAGTTAACTTTTATCAAGACAGTGAGAAAAGTTAATAAAATACAAAACAAACTCTTTTCTCTATAAAGTTAGTAAAATTTTTTCTTTGTGGATAAGAAACATGTACTATTTCTCTGCTTTGTTTATAACTTTTCAGTGTGTTTTGATAATAGACAATTCCAGTTGTAGGACTACAGCAAACCAAAGGAATCAGAGAAAACTTGCCATAGTAGCATAAAGTTTCAGAAAAAAAAAGGGGAGCCATTCTAAAAATAATGTTCACACACAGCAATAGAAATCAAACTAAGTTAGAGAAGTGACACTAATATATTCAAAATCTAGAAACGTAATTAAAATGTTTTAAATCTAATAGTGAACTTAAATTGAACATCAAAAATCAAAATCTAAATGTAAACACTAAACTGGAAAACACACTGGCAACAACCAAAGCGAGTGATTAATTTTGTTGACATAGGAAGAACAGCAAAATTAGGAAAAATGGTTTCTTATCATTATTTTCTCCTAAATAACCTTGAGTAATTCCAAAGAAAAAGACTGAGGCTAATTTTTCTTCCTTCATGCTTAAATTAAAAAAAAATTCTCAACAGGATATGTCTAGGGATTAGCATCTTTTCAGCAAATATTATTAATATCCAATTAGCCATTTTAATTTCAATACTCCTGGTCTTTCTCTAGTTCAGGTATGTGTTCAATTATATTTTTCATTACATTTGTTCAGCTATTTATAGCAGGATAGTTTGTCTAAAAATTTGGCTTTTTGTTGTGTGTCCTTCTAAAGCAGTGATCCTTTTGTTCAACTGTTTCATAATGGTCTTTTCTTCACGTTCCGGCATTTTGTCCTATACACGAAGAATTACATGTTCTGTCATTTTGATTCAACTCTTTGTTTCTTCTAATGAAGATTTCAGCTATACAGCTGTGTTCTTATTTTCCTGCATATTTCCTCTGTCATACAGATATTTTATAATTATTCATGCTTATTTACAGGATGTTTTAGTTTCCTTTTAATTAGAAACTATCACCTTATCATATCTCATATCTCATCGCATAATGTACTCATAATGAAATTTTACTGAAAGCCCAAAACAGATATTTTTTGTATTTTCCCTCTATTCCTCTTCAACATTTTTTTTCAAAAGTGTGTTTTTCTTCTGCAGCTGGAGTACTGTGTACGTTGTTCATGTTGCATTTTTTTTCTCCTTACTTATGCCTTAAACCTGGACAAAGATGTTGGGCTTGATGTTGCCTACATTCAGGCTGCATATGTTCACTCTGGTTTCCCTTCTTATTCATAAGGTCACTGTTATAAGGAATCTTCCTCTCTGACCTTAAACTGCACAGTCATCTTACTGTCAATAACAATGTGAATAGCTACTGACACTTCTGCCAGGCAGCTTGTCGCCATATCCTTCCGGGTGTTAGTTGAAGCTTCACTGAGCTATACATTTTCCTGAGTCTTCTACGTCTGGCATCCATCAAAGATATTATTTATGGCCATGCTCCTCTTCCTTTCTAATGCTGTCATCTGCAGTGTTGTTTTGGGTTTTTTATTTTTATTTTTTTTAGAGGAAGAGCATTCTGTAGTTGTCCGCTGGCATTCTTTTTTTTTTTTTTTTTGAGGAAACATTGGTTCATAACGTTATGTAAATTTCAGGTGTACATAGTTATATTTAGATTTCTGTGTAGACTGCATCATATTCACCATCCGAAGGCTAATTACCCTCCGTCACTGTTCATGTGCGCTCTATTACGCCTTTCGCCCCCCTCCCTCCCTCCTTCCCCTCTGGTAACCATGAATCTAATCTCTGTATTGATGTGTTTGTTGCTGTTGTTGTTGTCTTCCACTTACGAATGAAATCATACGGTATTTGACTTTCTCTGTCTGACTCATTTTGCTCAGCATAGTACCCTACAGGTCCATCCATGTTCTTGCAAATGGCAGTGTTATTTTGGAACCCGTGCAATACTCCTGCATTTTTACTCCCTTTAGCCATTGTACGAATTCTGAACCTCCCCAGCACCACAGCTGTGAAATGCTGCTCATTCACACAAATGAACCTTTTCCCCAATGCTAGTGGTCTTTCCTGCCTCTAGCACCCGCAGGGGTTCACACGAAGCCTCCTTTACTTCCAGTAATGCTGGTTTTCATCAGGTCAGGTCTCCTACATTGACCCTCAGTGCCATCACACATTGTCCTCAAAATTTCTTTGAATGGGCAATCTTCTGATTCTTACTGAGAAGTTCTAAAGCTATCTTAAATTGTTTCAGTGTCATTTACTATCCAATTTTATCAAATTATTTACATCTAACTTGGCAACTAGCTCTAGAATATCCATGCATTCCCTTGCTCGTTATTTGTGCATTCAGTCCACAAACCATGAGGAGGTCCTACTACATGTTCTGAGCACCTAGAGAAGCATCAGGACCCACTTGTTTGTAAGGCGTAGAAATTTGACTGAAACTAGCTTAAGCAAAAAAGGACAACATATAGGTTAATATATCAATTTACAGAAAAGACAGGCGCAACTGACCTTGAAATTACTCAAATTAGTGGCTCTTCTGTAACACTCTCCCCTCAATATATCTCCTGTCTCAGTCTCCCTCTACGAGTCAGTTTTCTTGTTTTCCAGAATAGGTCTATTCCTTCCTCCCAACAGGGGCCACAGCTGTCAACAGTGTGCGTTCTGCTGTTTCTTGGTGGAGGGTTGTGGAGATAACTATTAGGTCTAGCTGGGCTATAGTGTTGTTCAAGTCTTCTACTCCCTTATTGATCATCCGCCTAGCTGTTCTAATCATAATTGACAATAGTGTATTGAAGGAAGTCTCAAAATATTAATTGTTGAATTTTTGTTTCTTCCTTCAATTCAGCCAGTTTTTCCCTCAGGTGTTTTGGGTAATGTTATTGGGTACCTGACACCCAATAAAGACAAGTGTGTATTTATAATTGTTAAGTCTGCATAGTGGGTGGGCCCTTTTATCATTGTAAAGAGTCCCTCTCTATCTTTAGTAACTGTTGGGGTTTAAAGTCTATTGTGTCTTATATTAATATAGGCACTGCAGCTTTCTTATATTGCTGTTTACATGTATTTTTCTATTCTTTTGCTTTCAACCTATTTGTATGTTTGAATCTATAGTGTATCTCCTCTGGACACACAAGAAAACAGCCTCTTGAATTTTTCTGGTGCAATATTTCTGCCTTTGATTGCATTGTTTAGTCCATTCACATTCAATATTTTATAGATATGACTGGATTTTTTATGCCATTTTACTTTTTGTTTTCTCTATGCTCATGCAATTTTGGTTCCTCTGTGACTTCTTTACTGCCCTCTTTAGCATTAAATGAACATTTTCTGGTGTTACATTTTAGTTTCATTAATGACTTTTTCACTGTGTTTTCTGAATTATTTTCTTAGTGGCTAATCTAGGGCTTACTGTATACGTTAAGACGTTACAGACTCATAACATCACTCCTTAGCGTAACATAACTCCTTAAGAGTTAAGACTCATCAGGATTGATTTCAGATATACTAACTTTATTCTAGTGAGATAGCTCCTACATATAGTTGTGTCCTTCTTCTCTCTGTTTGTGCTATTATTATACCTATATATGTTACAAACACAATAATACATTGTTATAATTATTACTTTATAGAATTTTATGCCTATTAATGAAACTGAGAAATAATAGAGGAGCAAGTATATGTTTATACAGTTTGTTATGTTAACCTCTTATTTATCTTTTCTGGTGCTCTTCATTTATTTGAAGAGTAGTGTAGATTCATAGATTTGAATTACCACAAATATTATCTGGTTTCATTTCTTTACTCCTGTGCAATTCTCCTCCCACCCACCTCCTTTGTGCTGTTGTTGTCAGATATATATCTATATGTTATGCGCCCAACAATACAATTATATACATATTGTTTTATACTGTTGCTTTTTTAAATCAGTTGAGAAGAGCATTCTCTCTCATAAACTAGCAGATTTATGTGCTCGCTTGTTGCTCTTAATTAAGAGGAGCTACCAGCCTCCTCTAATTTGCCTATCATAAATCTCCGTCATTTTTGCCATCATTCTCAGGCCTGAACTTCCCCTCACTCTGCTTTAAATAAAGTCTGTTCCTTTGGGCAGGTTGTCAGAGTTCTCTATTCTTACTGACTATCTCTTCCCCTAGGCAGGACCTCTGAGCCCCTACTCTGGGTGCCGAGCAAGGCTGGGAGCCTCTGGTATTCCAGGCTTCCTTCTCTGGATGGAACCTCCACCCTCGGAGTGTGCTGGGGCAAAAGCAATTGTGACCCCGGAATTCTCAGTCTGCTGTGACTGGGGTAGAGCCTCTGCCTGCCCTTTTGCAGGAACCTGGATGGAGGAAGGAATTCCAGATCTGTTGGCCACACTCACCAGGAAAGTAGCGTCTGCAAATTAGAGCTGGAGGGCATGAGAAACCCAGAGGCCAGCCCCTCCCTGTCTCCTCTGATTGGGAGTGGAGTGGAGAGGGAGCCCAGTCTTCTTGGACATATTTGTCGAGAGAGTAGAGCTTAAATCAGGCTGAGTTGAGGGTGGTAGGCTGGAAATGAGTCATGCCTCGAGTGCCACTGACTCTTGCATTAGTAAATTTTATTGAATAAATGCTTCTTAATTTGCTGTATGTCCCTAGAACAATTTCCAGAGACTTTAAATGGTTAATTTTTTAAAAAATAACTTTATCAGTTATGCTTGCTTTGTAGTGGCTGTTCAGAGCTCCTTACCCTGTCATTCTGGAAATAGAACTCTTTGACATCTATTTTAAACACACCGAGTTTCCTGGATGTCAGCAATTGTGCATCCAGGTGCTTGGTGAACGCCTAGTGACTGGAGAGTTACATTTGGAATTTTCTACAAAGAAATTCGTGGAAAATACCCACAATTAGCGGCCACAGGTGGTCTTCCACATGGTATGCTGCACCCACTCTTGTATTTGTCAAATTTAATCATTTGTAACAACAGAAAGAAAAAAAATTCTGGCCATTTTTGGGCCACAGGACAGAGAGTTTTTCTGATACTAGCTCTGGTTCATTACTGGTAACAGAGTCTAAAGTAGCGGCATCCTATAATATGTGGAATAGTAAATAAAAGACTATGTCTAACAATAAATATACATAGGAGTTTGTGTTCTCATGAATGTGAAGCTTTTATCCACTAAGATACATAAAACCTATTATGTATATTTTTAAGTTAAATATAGTGATGCTAATAAAAAGTCCTACAACCACAGAACTCACAAGGGTCATGTTGGGTATAATCCTCTACTACGTTTCATTCATACTATAGAAACATATTATCATCTTATGTTTTACCTGAAGGTCAGCCAATGAGTAATGTTGCCGGATAATTTATGGAAAGAGTTTGACGCGATATTATACTAAATGCAGTTTTCTCGCATTCAAGTTAATGGAAGCATTACTTTATCTATCCGTTCCTGATATGAGAGTGTAAATGGTAAACATTTTATTGTATATGTATTATGTATATCTTATATACATGACATGACGATGTAACTTGCATATGTATTTTTTATTCTTACAAGTTATGGACATTCATCCAAAGGCATGTCATATCAGTGATAGCTGTCAATCGATTATTTTATTGGCCGTACTTGTATCAGAAACTTTACATCAACAAAGTTATATTTGGTTATGCATATACTTTACACATTTTACATGACTTTTGAGAATGTGTTAAGTTTAAAACATGGAGAATTTTTAAAAGGCCAAGACACATGCCCTGATTTTTGGAGCGAGGGAGGACAAATCTATCCACCTGTTGGTAATCAAATGTCAACCAAAAATTGAACATTGTGCCTCAAGTTAAGCATCATTCTGATCTTATCTTGTGCTTCTTCTTAATACCAACTCCCTTTAGCTCTTATTAGAAAATTGAAAGTATGTTTATTTGAGTCATTTGCAAATTTCTAACTGATATTGGTAGAGTCAGGGAGAAAATAAATAATCGCCAAAGCTATAAATCTCGAACTACATTCCACGTTGAAGAAGCACGGAAAAGAATATGCATGTGCTTCAAAGGCCAGCTTTTCTGTTCACATCCTTTACAAATAGTTTCTGTCTCTCTTGCTTTTTCTGCACTCAGCTTCCTTTCATTACACTTATTTACTTGACCAGTTTCTGACATTCAGGTCAGAAAAGCTCTTCAAATGTTGTTCTGAAAATTGCTGCCTTTGGAATTTAGCAAAACAATCATTGAAAGCAAAGAAGGGAGCAGCTTCCCAACCTATCAAGTTCATTTCCCTTCAAAAAGTATCAGCTGATGCCCAACTTAGATTGGAGTTTTATGTGCTCCAACTGCACTCAAGTATTTGTTGTTGCTGTTTTTTTTTTTAAGAAAGTATACCAACAACTATAAACTATCTTCAATTTACTTTTCAAAAAGTTCCCTCATACACATAATTCTGATTATATGAAAAGCTGAATAGGTTTGTGTGGCCAAAATTAATAGGTGAAATTTGTCATAAATTTGACAGCTTTTACTGCTGTAATGTTCTATCATTAATTATTTAAAAATTGATCAAAGTAATGAAGAATTCAAACTAGATTTCTTTTAAGGTATGTAGTTTGTGTCAAATGAAAACATTTCCTACATAGAATAATCATCCATTACTTTCCAGATATATTACTTTATCATTATTTTGGAATTTGAAGTTACTGGACCAGAATGTGATATTTTCAATTGGAACATTATTATAAAAAACAAACTAAAGTCTGAACATTAGCCTTGAATTTGGAGAATCTGAGATTCATGTATGAATCAACAGCACGTTCCCACTACAAACTCAAGAAGGTAAGGAGCCATTTCAGTTTTGTTCACCATTGTAAATGCAGCTCCCAGAAGACTGCCTAGCACACAGTAGAGACCATTATTATTAATATTTATTAGGGAAGCAAAATATTATGAAAAATCAAAACGTATATCAGCCTCCTCTCTCCAAGTATTTCCAGGCTGATAAGAGTGTTAAGGCATATAGTTGGATAACTAAAATTGAAGTTAGTTGATGATACAGTACACATGGGGGGCTAAGGTGCTGAGATTTTCAGGAACAGACAAGGAGAGATCATTTTGGAACAGTATCGTCTAGTAATTCTCCATAGGAAGTGTGAAATTTTAGCTTGAGCTTAAACAATGAAAATATTTAGGTAAGTCAGAAAAAGGGAGGAGTGAATAATATTTATACATGTGAACAAAAGAGAGATGATTTAAGGTTGGTTATGGCGGGGTGGTTGTGTTACCAAGTCCTAAGGGAGCAGTGACCCTCAAGTGGATCCTTTTCCCTGAGGTCACTCGTGCCAATAGAATGAGACGGGGTTGAGAAAAGCAGAGCAGAAACTTTATTCGCTGATCCAGGAATGGAGAAAAAGAGAGCTCATGCTCTAAAACAACCTCTCCTGGAAGGGAGGGTGAGCAGGGTTCTTATGGGACGTGAAAGAGGAAGGCGTCTCTGCATCATCACTCTGGGGAGGGGGCATTTGGGGGCTTGCGCAGATCTTCCCTTCTTACACACACACACCTTTTGCATGTTTCCTTTTGCCCAGGGCACCAAGTCACCTGCTTGGACCTTTCTGGTTTAGATGGGTTCTGCAGTTAGGCCTTTTGGCAATGTTCTGCCTTGGTTCCTGTAAGCAAGCAAAACATAAAGCATTAGACATGGAAGATGTTTTAGGACTTCCCTGGGTGACAGTTGGATTAACAAAGACTTGATAATTGACAGGAAAGAGAGGACTCCTTGAAGAACAATTATTTGGAATCTGGCTAGGTAGTGCTTTCTGGGCAGTTTATCAAGAACTTTGAATGGCAGGTTCAGGAGTTTGGGGGTTTAGAGATAATTAAATAATTTCTTGGAGGGCTGGCATAATAAAAGGAGTAATTTTAAAAGATTTATCTAATAAATATGTATCCCATGAATTAGCGGGGAGATCCAGAAACAGGAAAATCAGTAAGGAACCAGATCCAATAGTGTTGGCATGAGATAAAATTTTATCTTCAAGTTTTTTTTTAGCTTTTAAAAGTTCTTTCTCTCTCTCTTTTTTTTTTTTTTTTTGGCAAACAGGGTGCAGTTGGAGGCCATAGGGTAAGACAGGTGGCTTCAGGTGTGTGGAGCAGTAAACATGAGTCCTGATGGAGGAGCAGGGAGAGGATGAGCTGGGATGGCTCAGAGAATAGGGGAAACCAGAGGGTGGCGCCGAGGCCGCCTGGACCATGGTTCCCAGAGGAAGCCCCAGCTCAAGGGATCTTGGAAGTTCTACTGGGGTCGGCAGGGGAGTTCAGAGCTGAGAAACACCTGGATGCCCCAGGTGTTAGAGCCCCTAGATTAATATCTTTACAAAAGTGTAAAATAAGGAGTGTTAATCACTTGAGTGAAATTCTGAAAATGGGATCACCAGGACTGGTGATTAATAAGGTATGGAAACAGAAGGCAATGAAGAAGGAACCAAATGGGTGCTCCAGGTAGCCCAGAGAAATAGATATTATAAATAAGAGTACCGTATCAATGGTTTTGTAGATAACTGAAGTAGTAGGTGAAATTCTTTATGAAATATACCTAGATAATTTTATTATTGTGAATACACTTAATTCAAAGTGCATGCTACCTTGTTGAAAGAAAGTTTTGTTTCAGTGAAGAGGACAGAAACTGCTTCTGAACCTACCAAGGCACATTTTTATTGATTCACTTCAAAAGTTTAAGCCTTGTCATTTTCCAAGTAATTGCAGTATTTGAATATAATATTATGTAAGAACAATACGCAACCATAAATTTCTAATGTCAGAAATCTTTTAAAGAGTTACCAGAATTTTCAGTCTAAGTTTCCTAATGGATGAATTCCCATAATTTCATTAGCTGTTTTTAAAAAATATCTATCATTGAAGCAGTTAGAAAGTATCTATTCTGGCTATGTTTGCAGTTAATGGCATTATCTCAGATGACTTGGAAAAGGAAATTGAACCACATACAGCTCTCAAGGTGAATATGTCATGTTCAAATTGTTAGTATTTTTAATTTGTACGAAAATACTACTGACAGGAAAGATGATAAGTATATAGTTACTGGGCTGAAAGGGAACGAGAAGGCTCCTAAATACAATGCATTATAAAACACTCCTGACCTTAACTGTGCTTGTCAGATGGGACATTTTCCTATTTTTAAACCTCTTGTAGAACAGAATCCATCTCGGTCATGCACAGTCATTCTGATCAAGTTTTACTGTCAGAATAGGGTAATTGGTGGTCTGAAAGAGAACCTTAGTTTCCAACTAGAGAGTCAGTCCAATAGGTGGAATAAAATTACATTATTTATAGTCACAATCACAATCAAAAGACGAGTAGTTTAGTCAGAATCATTCTTATGTTAATAGAATTTAGGTACATGAAAAATACATTTCTCATTTTTTTCTTTAATGACATGATTTTTAGGATATCTGAGGCAAACTACTAGCAAACTTCTTGGTGGGCCCATTCTGATGAGCTGTACGATGGAAAGTATCATGCTGAGGTAATAAAGGTGAAATTTCCTAGGAAGTAAGACAGCCAATTATTCAGAAATACCATCAGGTCACCTTGCTCATAATTCTCAAGCATGTCTCCGGTGCATAAATTACCAATTCACAGTTCATGTTCAATATCATCCAACCTATGCCGAATAAAAAGTTGGCTTTTACAATCATCTACACTGAAAAACCATTTCCAGAGACACAGTCATGAATAACGGAGTTAAATAGACAAGCAAAAGTAGACACACTCTCTTCTCATTGCTTGTTTCCTGCTCTCATTGTCACTAACTGACCCTTATTTCATCTTATCTGTGAACTTTATTTCCTTTACTCATGTTTACCTTTGAAAAGAAACTGCCTTACACATTACGATATCAGAACCATTTGGAATGTTGTAGTTAATGAATTCTAAAATATTATTTAAAATATAAAATGTAAGTCATAGAAGACTTTTCCATTAAAAAACTTGCATGCTTTAATGTTCCATAATACTTGATGGAAATTACTCAAAGGTTTTAACCCATTTCTCTGCCTAAAGTTGTAAACACTCTTTATAATAATGCATTGTTTGTGTATGTTGAGGAGAAGGTTGGGCTAACAAATTAACAATAATTCTTGGCTCTTGAAACACTCTCATCTTTGGATCATATATGGTCTACTTTTATTTACTCATTTATTCAATATGTTACTTTCGGTAAAATACCCTCAAAAGCAGAGTATCCATTAGCCCACATTTAAGCATATACTTCCCTGCCCCTCTCCCTGCCTCCCTAAACCTGAATAAAGCATTCTTCTGAATGTCATGATTGTCATTTCTTTACCTACCTTTTTATAGGGCTTTATTTTATCTAGTTCTATTGCTAAAATATAGGTTTGCTTTTTAGGTGTTTTTGACATTTCCAAAGTGTATCATGTCATATATAATCCTTTCAGATTTGTTGAGTTAATTTCATTTTGCTAAGATTCATCCATATTGCTGTGTATAGCTGTGGTTGTGTGTTATTGCCACAGAATATTCTATTGTGTTCATATATCATTAACTTTCTTTCCTATTTATGGATATTTGGATTGTTTCCAGTTTTTGCTATTGTGTAGAATGCTGCTGTGAACATTGCTTTACACATGATACGTTGGCAAACATGTCATTCAAATGTTGTATCTTGCTTGTATATTAGCAATTTTTTCCCTCAAACAAAAGTTATTTAAAAATTTAATGAAAAGTGGTGTCATTTCTTTTGCTTCTATGACATAAAATGGAGAATTTTATTTGAAGAAAATATACTCTATATTCAGCTGCAATATTACTAATTTTCAGTACTGATCTTTTAGTCCAGACTTTTTAGGTGCTATAAACTAAAACAAATCTGAATTATCTAAAATAAAAGAGTGAATTAGCTATGAGCCTATTGTAAGGGTAGTCGTATATCTCATGGAAGATATGGAAATCTTCCATTGTGATCAGAAATCAAGAACCAAACTCTGTCAAGAGTTTTGTTTGTTGGTTGGTTTGTTTTTTGGTCTCTCCATGCTACTCTTTATCCATCTTTATAATTTATATTTTTATTGTTTATTTCATGCTTCTCTTTTACTTTTATTTCTTGCTGTGATCTGAAGTTAGCAGAAAGAAGAAAAATGGCCAACATAAATAGCTCCTTTAATACATGTCTTCAGAGCACTTTGCTGAAATGGTATTTTGGTCTTGTTTCTTAGCCCTTCCCAGAGAAGGATGGTTATTGGATTAGCCTGTGTCAGTTGCCTACTCCTGAACCAATCAACTATGTCCAAAAGCTTGAATGCCCCTGAATTATTGTGAGGCTCCCATGGGAACTCTGAGGATGGATTGGGCAATTTCAAGTAGAAGAAAGGATGGGAAGTTTCCTGAAAAGGAGTGAGGATGTGCTGGATAGACAAACTAATAAATGTTGGCAACCTTTAGGAACGCCTATGTGTAAGCACTGCCTGAGTTTCTTGGTTAGCTTTTTATACTATGCACAAGAGCATCTATAGCTATATGTATCTATATCTATATCTATATAGATATAGATATATTTGATCAGTTTGGTGGTGATGGGAACCTTTGCATCATCAAATCATAATAAATGTCATTCCTCGGAATATTTTAAGGCCTGACTTCTTAAGTCTTATTATATCAGAGAGGCTATATTTTGATTGTTGCAGAAACCTTTAAAAAAATCTCTAATTAAATGCAAGATAGGCAAATACATATTCTCCTAATTTTTGAAGCTTTCCTATGATATTTAGAAAGTAGTAGAACTTCTAACAACAATTTATGGGAAGTTTTCTTCAAATTAATTTTTCATGTCTACAAATAATTTCTTACTATTAGATAAACTAAAATAATATTTGTGAGGTCCTTAAGGGCTCTCGTTTTATAAACATAAGTGAATTAAACTCATTATATATGGAATTGTCATTCTAGTAGAGTCCAGAGATTTCCTAGCCAAGGTTAAATACGAAAAAATTTTTTGTGCAATTTCACTTGGATAAGTGTCTCTGACATATATGCGTCATTCTCAGATCAATTTAAGTGATAGAGATATTTCCTGTTGTTTCTTATTATCCTTGTTCTTTTGTACAAAAAATAAAGTTGATTGACTATAAACATTGGAGTATAGCTCTTCTTTCCAAAGCTTTCTCAAGGTTCCACCTGTGACTCAACTGATAAAGAAATATTTCTATTTCAGAGGCATGTTACTAGAATTTTTGTGCACACTTATAAGTACTGATGGAAGTGGAATGCCCAACAGTACAAACAAGCAGCTACTAGAAACTGTATGAAGCAACTCTTTGTAAGGCAACACCGAATTTTCAGGAGCTGTTTTTTAACTTACAACCTCATCTGCCTTCATTTATTTGGACTTCAACAGAAATGAGTGGATGAGCGGAGAAGGGGGCAAGAAGTAAAATATGGCATTATTGGAAGGTTAAATATAAGTCTTTATAGAAGAAGCATAATAGTGAAATTACTTATTTTCAAGTGTGAAGTAGCAAAAATCTGGTGCTGCATATGCACAACTATCTTAGCGTATTGATTTTCTGCTGTGTTTTTTCAGTCATGTAGGGTTTCCTGGTGGTATCTCTAGGCATCCCAGCAGTAGGTCCTGGGATAAATGAGGGAGTGAGGGGTGTAAGCTCCAGATTATTCTCTCTTTGATTGGAACATGCCCTCTGTTCTCCTGCCTGATATACTGAAATTCAACTTAAGATTTCTTTAGAAATGTGTTGTTGATAAAAATAATTGACAAAAACAATCTATGGCAACATTTTCCTTTTACCTTTTAGAATTTTTTAATATCCCACAAGATTGACAGTGATCAGACTAGAAATAACCAAGGGAAAAGGAATTAAATTTTGAAGTAAGTCCTATTGCTTTAAAAATTATTATGCGTAAACTACTGGATGAAAGTTGTATAGGCAATGCTAAATAAATGTCTTTACATTGTTTCATTTATACATTTTATAAAATATGGAAAAATAACAATTAAAAAATTCTAAATAAATAAGAAAAAAGAAAGTCGAAATGTGAAAAAACAAAGGAACCGATCTTGTTTCAGAAAAAACTGAGATGTTAGTAGGCATGGAAGGATGTTTTTATCGGAGACAGATGATGCAAACTGTAGACCAATGATTTAAAACAATGGGTAAATTATTTCAAGTGAATAGTTATTAAGCACGTAGAGACAAAAGAAATAGATACTACAAAGCAGAAGAAATTTCATTAGAATGCGTTACTGAAGATTAATCTCATTTCAAATTATAAGATTATTTGTAAACTGATAGTCCAACAGACTATCATAGAGTTTATATATCTAAACTTCAGCAAAGTTCTAAAAATCTTACTTTTTTTTTCTGAATGGAAGCAAATTACATGCCCCAAAATCTGGAAAACAAAAAGGAATATAAAGAAGAAAAATATCCAGGATTCAGAAATTCAGACACAACTACTTTTAATGTGCAGCATGCTTTTACAAGATTTTTTCCTCTCTATGTATTGGATAATGTATCATGTAAACTACATATATTATTTTAAATATAAACTAGCTCTCATATTTGTTTGGTCTTGGTTTTTTTCAAGTGTCATCATTTCATAAGCTTTTCCCCATCTTATTAGTGTTTTAAAATTATAGATATTCTTTCTACAAAATATTTCATCTATGACTACACCACCATGTATTCATCTGAACTCCTATATTTACCGTTGAATTTCCCAGCTTTTGCTTCTATGAATAATATTATTATAACATGGTTGTCAATTCTCTGGTTATTTCCTTAGAATATATTTATAGAAGTTGAATTTATGCAGTATGAATAATTTAAGACCCTTGATTCATGTTGCCAAATTAGTTTTCAAAGTTTGTAGCCATATTCACTTACACCAGTAATATATGAAAGTATCTTTCTTACTGCACCCACATTAGCATTTAGAATGATATATTTCTAAACCAGTAATGCACTTGACAGAGTCTTTAATAAGCCTCATATGCAATGTGGGCTGGATCATAATATAGACAGGAAGATTCATAACTGTTATTTGTGTCTTTTATGAGGACACAGTTATGATCTTGAATCTCTCAAATCCAGGGTCAACTCCCGCAGGTTCCTGAGAACTATTTTGCAAACAGAGGATACTCCAGCCAAATGTATCTCCTTCACACTGAGTAGGATGCTGACTGAAAAACTCCAGGTAGATTGTTGTCCTGGTAAATTGAGTTGAAGGAGATCCTACAAGTATAGCTTTTGTCCAGACAAGATGTAGTGTAAATAACCTGATCTGAGTTTCCCTATGATACAATAGGGTGCCCATTCCATGAGTTTTTATGGGTGACTTTGTGTCCTCTCAAAATGTTAATGAGAGGTGGCAACTCTATTCTGTGAATGTATTAACTGTTCTGGGACCAGCCCCATGGGTGATTCTGTGCCTCCCACATAACTTTTCCAAGAGATAGAAAAATGTCCCAAAATAGTTATTAAAAAAAAAAAAAGAGTATAGGGAGGGGGGAAAAGCATAAAGGGACACATTTGTGTAGTGACTGATGGCAACTAGATTTTGGTGGTGAACACAATGTAGTCTATACAGGAGTCAAAATATAATGATGTGCACCTGAAATTTCTATAGCGTTATAAACCAATGTTACCTCAATAAAAAATAAATTCAAAAGATGGGGAAAAAATACTACCTATGTAATGCTTAGCATATGCATGTTTCTGCTTAACTGCTTTCCATGTATTTTCTTATTTAATCCCCAAAGAATCTAAACAGTATATGCCATTATTCTTTCATTTTTTTAGATGAGATGAATGGGAAAAAGACATACTTTCACTCCAACGGCCAGGAATCACAGAGCCCAGAATTGAATTCAGGCTGTTGGTTCCAGTGCCTTTATCCTTAACCACATTACTACTTCCTGCACACACACTCATTTGAACATACAAACAGATACACACACAGACACACTCACACAAACATACATACAGACTCATTCACATATACACACACACAGGCACATTCACGCAAACACACTCACACACATTCGAAACAGATGACACTGCTATTTTGAGAAGAATACCTTGAACATTTTTATTCTCTCATCAGAATTTCCATCTGCAGCAGTTTGTTTCACTTATGTGTTCTCCGTGGATCTCCATTATATCTTGACCCATAATGTAGCAATGGATTCTGGTGGAGGGTGGGGAGGAGGAGAGAGGAAGAGAAGACTAGCATCCTGTTCTGTCAGACCAGCAGCTGCTGCTCCCTCCCCTTTAAAAAAACAGAGTGTCAGAACACACCACACCAATCCTATGATCACAAGTAACTCACATGTTTATTACTCACTCACACATACGCTCAGCTATAGGCTTTCCTGGGTGAGGGGATGGGCGAGACCCAACAGCAAGAGGGTCTCAGAGGCCCTGATGGTGAGAGGAGGGGAAGAGAGAGAGAGGTAGAGAGAGAGAGAGAGAAAGAGGGAGAGAGATGATCCTGGGCACAGATCTACAAGGCAGGAGCCCTCTGTGGGTGTGTTGATTAATGCCAAGGTGGACTATTTTTGGGGGCATGTCCCTGTGGGAGAGGATCAGAGGGACAGAGAGAGCAGGTTGCCTTACATGTGACCTTACTTGATGAGGTGGTGTAAGTGGAAAGATGTTTGCCAGTTTCTACCCTAGCAGATGTTTAAAGATTTAGCCAAATGTAATTTTGCTGGGAGTGATTTAAGGCTTCCAAGTCTACCTTTTTATTTCCTCTAAAACTTAGAGTGTGTTTTCAATATTTGTCTATGCTTTCTTTTCTCTTTCTCAGTCTCCAAATAATTGAACTTTGCAAGAACAGTAAAATGAAAATATAAGGAACAGCATGACAGAGATCCAGCAAAAGTCATCCTTTTGTGTACTTTTCCTGCAGCAAGAAATGACCCTCAGATCTCAGGGCTTGCCTCAACAAACATTTACATCTTGCTCCTTTCACACGTGGCTTTTGAGGACAGTGGTTGTTCTCTGGTAGAGGGAAAAGCTGAGATGGGGAAGAGGGGATAAGGGCCGACAGAGCTTCCAAACCTCGGGGACACGTCAAGCTTCTGCTGGGATGTGGTGTACATGGCCATCACTCACATCCCCTTGGCGATAGCATGACACACAAGCTAACCAAAGTCAAATAGCCAGGGAAGTTTCTCCTGCCTGTGAGACAGAATCATAAGAGAGGCCAGCACCCAAGTGTTGAACTACCTTCAGGTGTTTTATCCATGGTAAAAGAAGTTTTTTACGGGGTAAAATTAAGAACTGATTGTCTGGATTGATATCTAATTTCCCAGTTGGTGAAGGTTTCTCTGTTGTTTTGATTGTGCACCTGAGATCACATAATTTTGGGAGGGGCAACCCAAAAGCTCCATCAGCAGGACCTGGTAACAGCTTCTGAGGAGGAACTGGTCTGACCCGACCATCCTTTATCCTGGTCTCAGGCAGAGATGTTCGGCAGTGATGACATCCAATTATAACCTTCCTTATTCAGAGCACTGAAGATAAGCAGTTTGTGTGTAAGGGCTCCCTACTTCCACATTCAAAGGGAAAAAGTGGTGACATTTCATACATCTAATATTTAACAGGAGAAGGAACACTTGTAATATGGCCAAAAGTAAAAATCTAATTCCAAACCATACTGATTTTCCAAAGTTTTTGAAAATATTATCATATACAACATAAAATATTATTTATATAAAATTCTCTAATTTTCTGATATCATTTAGCATTTCAATCACTATTCCTCGTTTCATTTCAATCCCACAGATAAAGTCTTTAACTTATCAGGGAGCATAGTCTCACTTCCAATTTCTTCCCTATTTTCCTTCCTTTTCAATATGACCATCAAGTCTGATTTGCCTCACTGGAGCAAGAGTATCCCCTTGAGCAACTTCTGCCAGAGCATCATCTCTTAAACTATTTTGTTTCTTCAGTTCATATGTGTTATGTTAATCTCACCCAAGACCTCGTTCTGGACCCCTCATTCCGAAGTTTCAGTACATAGGGAATGTAAAAGCATATAATGGTAGCCTTGTAAAACAAGAATCTTGTCTAAACAACCCAAAATCTGTTTCTACATCTTCCTCTTTGTTTGCCTGTCTAGGAATTTTTGGAAGAAAATTTGACGTTGTTGATGATAATTTGTTGTGACTGTAAATTTTCTTACATTATTCTAATCAGTGATGCTTTGTTGTTCTAGTCGCAGTTAACTCACCTAGATGCTATACGAAAACTTTGTCTCTCACATAGAATTATAGAATTCAGTATCTAATACCTCTTCTCTCTTCTAATGTGTTCCTACTATTGTATTCTTAGCCTGGACCTTTGTAATTTGGTGGTGGGCCAAGAATTTGAGCAGAGATGATAGTCAGATATGTGGGATTGTCCTCTCTTTGTTTTCTTTGCTTCTAGGAAGGTAGAATTAATTTCTAGCTGATTTGCTGGTCTTGGACAATTCAAGTATATATGACTTTAGCATTCTACTAAGCTAGACTCCAGTAAGCAGAAAATTTACAAATCTTGCCTTGTGCAGCTCGATCTTTCAAGAATAGACTGTATTTCAGTTTCTTCCTGCTTTTTCACCAGACTCCCTATTGTTCTTCCTGCACATGGATAGTTTACCTTCAGCCAATGATATGGACAGAGTTTCATGTTTATACTCAGAGTCTTATTCCTTGTGTAGTCCTCGCTACTAGGATTTTCCTTTCTATTGTCAGCTGATCTATCAGCCTTGAGCTCAGTTTTTTCGTTTGTTTGTTTGTTTTGGCAAATTAAACCAGCAAGTCTATAGGTTTCTGCTTCAGTTTTTCACCTCCAAAGCTGTGAGTGGTGAGCAGCACACTTAGGTCAGAAGACTTCAAATCCAGATTCCTATCCCTTCCAATTGCAGATTTTTAAAAATAAACTTTTCACTATCTTATTTCTGCTTTTTGATACTTTAAACAACTCTTAGCCAGTTTTTATAATTATTACCTGCAGAGGGTTGAAGTTCTCTTTGTCAACATAATGGAAAGTTTATTCAAACTTTACTCTCAATTCACTTCTAGGTTGATAAATATAAATTTCACAGTAAGCTATGTGATTGCTCAAAGTTCTTATACTTTTTTTCTATCTTAAAGACATTTACCTGAAACTAATATAAGTTATATGTCAATTTTATCTCAACTTAAAAAAATTTATAAAATAACATTTAAACAAATATGTATATACATAAAGTTAGTATCTTAATTTTCTGTTCATTGTACAATCATTCAGCATCAGAATTCCAGGCTTTTTAAAAATAAAATGGAAGTCAAGTTTTCAGACCTGAATATGTAAACAAAAATTTATTTCTATTTTTAATTACAAGCTATATGACCTCCGTGAAGAAAACTTTTTCCCTAAATTGTGCATAAGATTACAAACTACATAGCATAGTATTCTTCTTCCAGTGGGAACTTAATAAATTTGACTACAATTGGAATATACTTGGCATATTGAAAACCATAGCAATACTTCTCTACCTTAGATATGTACAGACAAGGAAAGTGACAGTATTAGAATGTTAAATACAAAATCAGAACCTAAGCAGACTTGGGAAATGTGTCAGGGTTGGGGAAATATTTTTCCAGTGAGAAATAATCATTCTGCTGAAACTATTTCTATTGTGGTAAATCTTGATTTTATTTTTTAATTGACTGAAAATATTTTAATTAATTTATAATGTTATTTACAGCTATTTCTTAAAATGTTTTTCATTTTAAATAAGTGCAAAGTCTAAGAAAAATGACAGCTAAGATACAAATACAGTTCCTTTTATTTTGCAAGACTGTGTTAGCAAAATAAATCACTTTAATAATATAATAAAAAGATTACTGATTCATGTGTAGGTAACCACTTGTTTAAGAGTTTGATTACTTGACTGTTTTTTTCATCAGCTTTATTGAGAAATTAAAATTATATATATTTAAGGTGTATGACTTGATTTGATATATGTATACATTGTGAAATGCTTACCACAATCAAGGTAGTTGACACATCCATCACCTCACATAGTTACCTTTTGTGTGTGTGTGTGTGATGACACTTCAGATCTACTCTCTTAGCAAATTTCAAGCATAAAATACAGTGTTATTCACTAGAGTCTCGTTGCCATCTTTGAACATCACAGGCCATTCCAATAGGAAAAGTAAAGATCATTGGGTAAACAGAAATTTAAATCACCACTCACCAGCTAAACTTTTCATTTAGTAGTCAGTTTATTTAACTCTAAATTGAACATTGGTCTTACTGACTTCTCCATAATTAATTTGTTTAAAATAATTAAAGTTGTAACTTGGATTAGAAAAAAAGTAAACTCTTAACATCAACATATAAATCAGTGAGCAAATTTGGATTAAATGGGTTTCGAATTTATTTAAAGTAGACCAGTGGCAAAAGAAATAAGATTAATACAGGAATTTGCTATTTAACATATTAATGATTTCATTTATAGGCCAAAAGTGAATTTCAGAAAAAGAAAACAAATGAATTACCACAAAAAGATGGAGGAAAATAGACTACAAATAGCATAAGTCATTATGTATATAGTATGATATATAATATGATATACATATATGATGTGTAAAAATTAACATCCTGATGTGTGATGCATAACCATTTTTTAAAGGAGCCAATCAATCTCAGTTGAATGATCATTTCAAATTTATTACAGCAACAATTCCTATTTAGAAGTTGAGTGAGAAATTCAGTTCCCTGTTTTTTGACATAAAGGAAGCAAATGAGAAAATTATGCTCTCAGTATATAACCTGGGGAAAACAAAATGGATTTGTCCTAGATTTATCAAGTGAATGTTATTAAGTAGTACTGGTATATACTGAGAGAATGTCTTCCTCAATCTATCCCTCCAGCTTGCGGCATTTGCAGTCGTATAGCTTTTATTTCAGACAGGAAGTTAATAATCCTGCCCCACCTGAGTGTTCACCCATCACTATATTTGAAGGTAAATAGCACTATCCCCCTAGTAAAAGGAGAAATAGTCAATTTGTTAAAATTTTTCAGAGTTAAAATTCAGCTAATTTGGCAACGTCTGGATTACTGAACAAATTTTCTTTTTTTGCCGAGGGAGATTCACCCTGAGCTAACATGCCTGCCAATCTTCCTCTACTTTATATGTGGGTTGCTGCCTCAGCATGTCTGCTGACAAGTGGGGTAGGTCTGTGCTCCAGAACCCAACCTGGGCCACTGAAGTAGAGCGTGCTGAACTTAACCACTAGGCCATGGGGCTGGCCCTCAAATTTTAATTTTCATCTAAATGATTGGTATTATATAGACCCAAACTGTCTTGTGATTTTAAATTTACAACTCTATGAAATGCCTGCTCAAGCATAGTAACTTCTGTGTAACAGGCAGCTCCTGAATTGGCTGCCAGGGCTGCCCACCTCCTAGAACTCACATCTTTGTATAATCTCCTCCTCTTGAGTGTGAGCTGGACCTAGTGACTTGTTTCTAACTAACAGAATATGACAAAAGTGATGGGTTGCCACTTCCATGATTAGGTTACAAAAGATTGTGACTTCCATCTCCCTTGCACACTCTCTGTGGAGTTTCTCATTTGTCTGATTTGATGAAGCCAGCTGCCATGCTGTGAGCTGCTTCTCTGTAGAGGCCAACATGGCAAGGAGTTGAGGACAGCCAGTGAGGAAATGAGGTCCTGAGTCCAATGCTTGCAAGGAACTGAATCCCATCAACATCCTTGTGAGTGAACTTGGAAAAAGAACTTCCCCCAGTCAGGACTTGACTGCAACGCCAGCTGACATTTTGACTGTAGCCATGAAACTCAGATGACCCAGTTAATCTGTGCACAGATTCTTGACCCACAGAAGTTGTGAGGTAATAAATACTGTTGTTTCAAGCCATGAAGTTCTGGGGTAACGGGTTATATAACAAGAGGTAACAAATACAACATGTATGGGATTCTCAATGAGTTTGGCAAAAATTATTAAACTGCCTTTATTTTAAGGTGTCTATCATGATTGATGTTGAAATATTAAGAAATCTATAATGAGTGTATTAGAGATATATTAAAATTCAAATATAATATATAGCTATTAACTTATGAATATAATGTTGGATGATTCATTCATGTCTCTGTCCACTACGTAAAAAGGCTTTCAAGTTTTAAAATAAATAAAAAGCTATTAATTCTGAAGATGTTGTTCAATTAATTAAAACACACTAAAACAACAAATTTTATATTTATTTTGTGATACTATCTGCCATGGGTTTTCCTTCACCATACCTGCTGTTAGAACTATATTCTGAAATTAAAAAGATTTATAATATTACCTGTGGTGGGGAAATAAAAAACTCAAGCGACTTGTTTACTTTTTCATGTTGCCACAAATACTCTCTTACTACAGTTTGTAAAATACCAATAACCAGTCTCTTGATTCTCAGATCAGTGTTCTTCAAATACAGGTTATCTCAAAACAAAGGCAACAGAAAAGTCATAACTTGGAATTCCTTCAGGGGTAACCCCAAGTCTAACAGATATAAAATTTTAAACAAACAAACAAAAAAATCTAGCATCTTGAAAAATTGAAATAGTGTCTTTTTATTTCCCTCTTAAGAGAATTAACTTAGACTATCAATTGTTCTTTATTGTTTATTGTTTCTGTTTGATCCTTCTGAAGTATTCATTCTAAGGATAAAAATATATGTACTAAAAATGCTGAACATTTTGCAGACTTATTTTAAAATGAGAAGAACAGACTCCTTTCTGAGTGTGGCCTTTGTGTATATAATACAATGCTGCTGAAACACTAAATAAAGAATATCTAAGCATATGGCTTCACCTTAAAAAAGGGCTACATTATTGGCCACAGTTGGTAACCAATACCTTTCTACAATTTTAATAAATGTGAAGTTATTTATTCCATCTATGGCTGTTTTATCCTGGATTAAGACTGTCTTCACAGTTGGAAGAATGTTGTTTATTTTGAGAAGTCTTTGATTTTCTATTCTTCCTTTTAATCTTTGCACTGAAGTCAAGACTTCTGAAGTTTAAAAGATGGCTCCTTAAGCCCTGAGGGAAGAACGAAACTTCTGAAAAGCAGAAAATCCAAAAGCAGACTCTTCTTCCTTCTTAAATTGTGGTAAAATAAAATCACTCAGTATTTAAGAGAAGACTTAGAGGTATATAAACCATGCTGCTCCACACAGTTCTTGCGAACTGAGGAAGGAAACTGCAGGGAAGTCGAGAGTGGAGTGAGGATACAGTACGGATATTTCAAACTGGTTGTCATCACACACACACACATACACACACACTAATAGTAACTATGTGAGGTGACGAAGGTGTTAATTAACTTGATTGAGATAAACACTTCACAATGTGTACATATATTAAATCATCATGTTGTACATGTTTAAAAAAACACATTGTACAACTTAAATATATACAATGTTTATTTGTCAATCATACCTCAACAATGCCGGGCAAAAAAAGATAATCCTGATTATAGGAGATAAAAGCTAATTCCAAATCCTAAAAACTAAATCATAAAGGTGGAAATGTAACACAAGTAATTTTAGAAAACAAAATTTAGCCACATACGTTTAAAGTTATGCACTTTTCTTCAGTCTTTCCATTACAAATCAGTTGTCAATATGCAGAATAGTCTATTGCAGTGATTTTTAAACAATTTTTTTTTTTTTTTAGCTATGACCCTTTCTTTTTTCGGTAGCTCATATATAAAACAAGCAAATTGGTACTTATTTTGAAATCCCTTATAACAGAAAGCACTGAATTTTCTTTTACAATAGTGTGGAGGGCCTGATACAAATAGACCCCACATAAAGTGATATTTTTATTGCATTACTAGGCTTTCAGAAAGGAATAGAAATCTCAAAAGGGCCAAGAAAAGGAAAGGAAAGCAAGGACGGAAAAATGAAGAAAAAGAACCCCAAAAAGAAAGCAAGTAAAGAAAGCAAGTAAAGATAAGCAAATATCATCATTAGGAAACAATAATGGTAGTGCCAAATTAACAGGGCCTTCAAAACGGCTAAAACTTACAACAGTTTGTATAACTTCCAAACCACAAATCAGTAGAGGAAAAAGTAAATAACACACAAAAAGGAGAACAATGAAAGTTCACTTTAAAGCAGCAAGAAAAATTTAAAATATCTCTAGTAATGCATGAGTTCAGATGTATTACTAAACACAGCAATGTAATTGATTTAAGTGAAGAGAAAGAGGTTGTCAGAACGGATTTTTAAAAAATTAGTTTTAGGTTGTCTATAAGAGACAAATCTCAAAAGATGTATATAGATGTTAGAACTAACGAAAAGAAAAAAGATAAGTGAATACTAGCTAAAAATGTGAAGTATTTATATAACATTTTCAGCTAACCAAAGAGTTATAAAATTATAAAAACATGAAGCTAACAAAATAGCTTGAAAATATATGAAACTAAAATTGAATTGGTAAATACAATATTAGCATAATGAGAGAGTCCAACATATCTCTTTCAAACATAAAAAATTGGAACACATAGAAGATTGAAAAACACAATAGCAAGTTGGTTTATGAGACATTTATATAACCCGGAGCCAACAATTAGTGACATAAGCTCTTTTCAAACACATATGGAACATTTATTTGAATATATTTTAGGCTCTAAAAACAAGTTTTGAGAAACTGTCAATATCAAGAGAATGTAAGTTCCATGAAGGTATAGGCTTTTATTTGTTTATTCACCGGCATATGTGTACACAAAGAGAAATAAATGCCAAGCAGTAGCTGCTTAATGAATGTTTGTTGCTTGAGCAGATGCAGTAATATTTTCTGACCCAAATTAATTAAATCAGATGCCAGTAACTAAACATAAACAAAAAAATAAAAAATTAACTATCAAAGAAATAATTGTGGAAACCCATGTCAAAGAAGAAATAATGATAAAATTTGAAATTAAACTACTGAAAATGGAACAATTTTGAAAATATTACACATTAAAATGGAAAGAAAGCAACTAAAGA
The DNA here is from genome assembly GCF_021613505.1 of Equus quagga. Classification (NCBI taxonomy): domain Eukaryota; kingdom Metazoa; phylum Chordata; class Mammalia; order Perissodactyla; family Equidae; genus Equus; species Equus quagga. The sequence goes on along the minus strand of NC_060275.1, from coordinate 12,539,329 downwards.
ATACCTGGAGAAAACATGTTATCTTAAATAGTAACGTGAGAAAAAAATGCTGATGGTGTACTAAATGTCTGAAATTAAGAAATTAAAGGAGAAAATGAATGCAAATTAAATAGAAGAAAATTAAAGTTAAATCAAATGTTGATCCTTTGAAATGATCAAAATACAGGCACTTTTAAATAATCAGCAGGACTGATCAAAGAAAGAAGGGAAAATAAAATGTAACTAATTAATATTTGGATTAAAAATTGTGCATATGTACATATCTAACAAACATTAAAATTTAATGAGAATAATATGAAAGTAGAGACCAGTAAATTAGAAAATTTCAAAAAAATTAACTTACAAAATCAATGTGAAGAATTTCAAAAAACTAAATAATCCTTAAACCATTAAAGAAATATATTCAACAGTGTGATATTGTGGTTTATAACAAGAAATATATATTTAGTCTTCCTCCTGGCACAGAGCTCCTAAAATCATTGGAATTTCCTAAGTGATGAGAGGGATAAAGATGTCTTTTGTTACATTAATGAGGTGACTTTTGGACTGCGCCTAAGGATGGGGGCTGGTTGTCAGGAGAATCAACCCTCTGATTGGAAGGTTGGAATTTTCAGTCCCACCCCCCTGACCTCTGGGAAGGGGAGAGTGGCTGGAAGTTGAATCAGGGGATGGAACTGAAAGTTCCAACTCTCTAGTGTGGGTCCCTTGGCAACCAGCCCCCATCCTTAGGTGCTTTCTGAAAGTCACATCATTAACATAAACCCAGTTGGGGTGGAAAGGGTCTTGTTATAAATAACAAGACATCTATTTGACCTTTATGGCTCTGCAGCCATTTCGGGAACTGAGGACAAAAGACCAAATATTCTAACAAAAGGTTCTCCTATTGCTCTGTGGTTCAGGAAATTCCAAGAGTCTCTGGAGCTGTGAGCCAGGAACCATGGACAAAGACCAGGTATACATGAGAAATGTAATTTGGTTATTTAGATAAGTCACCATATTGTGTGTCTTCAGATTGACTGCCCCATGGCTAAGGTAGTCTGGGCTCTCTGAGCAGCTGTTCCTCAAGCTTTGTGTTCACTCTCTGGGCAGGATCCCAAGTTCAGGTACTTTCATCCAGATCTGCTGCACATCTCCAGTTCCGGGATCCAGGCTGAAAGAAAAGCCGCTACCTGGGCATGTTCTTCTCATAGTGGATCATTAGAGTCCAGGAGCTAAGGCAAACCATAGGAGCATATTTAAGTTCCCTGCTTGGTTTGAGTTCATTAACATTCTGTGGTTCAAAGTTAAGTCACATGACCAAGCCCAAAATCAGTGGACTGGAGAAATATATTCCACCATGCATCTTTGGAGAGTAAATCTTTGCTTACCAATAATCCAATCTATAGCAAAAGATAATATTTATGATGACGTAATTTTTTGTATCTACCAGAAAACATAACTAAGCAGTAAGTTGCTTAATGATATTTACACGGGTGATTAAAACTTCTTAAGGCATTTTTGGAAAAGCAATGGAATGGAAAACACTGAATATAGAATAGTGGTTAACTTCATGTGTGAGGTGGGGAAAATGGGTTTGATACTGGCTCAACACAAGGTTGACATAAGGGAGCCATACTGTAGAAAAGAAACCATATTGTGACTTTGAATGACCTCTGACTAACTAACTCAGCTGGATATGCACCCTCCAGGAGATCTACCCGCTTTGTGTATATATGACCCCTGCTTGTGTATATACCTCCCAGCTGCGATAAGACAATAACTTTGTTCTTTTGAGTTCCTTAGGAATGTGATGACTGCCAGACAGAGACTCTATGCTGATAGCCATCATCAAATGACAACTGAAATATCTGGTGTGACAACTCCCAGTCTGTAACACCAGAAGGTCAACATTCCTAACCACCTCCCCAATAACTCACTGGCCTATATAACTGCTTCAGGATTCTGTGCCTCGCTTAAGATGATTATTTAGGATTATAGTCCCCCTATCTTCCGATTTGCTAGCTTATACCACTTAATAAAATTCCTTTTCTCTGCCACCATCTTGCCTCTTGACAATTGGCTTCTGTCTGCAGTGAGCAGATTGTGCCCTTTGTGCAGTAACAGATTGGATGAAGAAGATGTCCATAATTAACAGTAAAGTTATTAGTAATATTCTTGTTCTTTGGGTGATTGATTCAATTATTTTATTATTATGCATCATACTTTTCAAACATTGTACACATTCTTTGATATGTAATAAATATTATTAATTTAAAAAGATAATTTTAAAAGAAATACAAAGAGCACAAGTTTTGGAAACTTTGAAAAGTGAGTCCAGGCTCTACTGACTATGGGAAATGGAGGAACTTTCTGATCTGTGTAGCCTTTTTTCTTAAAGACATTTACATAAGAGAAGTAATATTGCCAACACTAAACATGTTATGATAATTAATTGAGACAACATACATAAATTGCTTAGCACAGACTAGATGCTCAATAAATAACTCCTCTATCTTAGGAAATGTACTCTACGTCTGTTATTCTCTTTCTACCATCACGAGTGTTGAATGCTGTCACTATAACCAACGAAAAGCCTTTATGTAGTTCCAAGAGAATAACATTGCTACTGACCATTCTCTCTGGAAGTCTTAAGTCTGATGCAAAACATACAACTCTAGCTAACAAAAAAATTTTAGATGTGGCCCATAAATGAACAGAGCATAAAGAAAATTCACAGTGCGATGCTAAGAAGTTGGACGTTCTCACAGCTGTGATGTGTTGAAGTGCATCAGTGGAGCAGTAAATGGGAAGAATTGAAGACAGCATAGCATGATCTAGAGGACAGAATAATAGATTTGGCATGGGAGCCTAGGTGCAAAACCCAGCTCTGCCACTCACTAGCTGTGTGAATTTGGCTTTAATTTCTTTAAATCTGCTTGCATATCTGTAAAATAAAGTTTACAATAAGAATTTTGTCATAGGGCTACTGTGGTTAATAGATTTAAAAAATTGATAAAATAATAGTTAAAACATGATGTGTAAACGTCTTCTCAACATTAGAGGGAAAGCCCCTCCTAAGGCAGATACCAAGTAGATAGAAATTCTGGGTGAACTTAGACACGCTCTGTCTACAACTGCTAATGACTACAGCCTCAGACAATTTCATTGTTAAATTTTACTTCAAAAGCTGTTTCAGGCATAGTGACAAGTTAATACAATTGAACTTCTTATTTCAAGTTTTTCATTAACATGCAATATAATATAGAACAATATGGTAATATGGATATATTCTTGAGTACATATCAAAATATTGTATCCTTTTTAGGAAGTACTTCCAAATGTCCAATGTATGCTGGAAAGGTACTCAATACCTATGGGTTTTATTTTAGATATTCACTCTAGTTGCTCACAGAGTTGAGGAAAACAGAGATCTCAGGATCTGCCATGAATTAGCACACAGTATTTGCCGAACATCTAAATAAATCAAAATAAGGTCATATCCTGGAGTCACTTTCTGAGCATTGTCTTCTGTTTTAAAAGTTCTATACATCAAAACACATAGTCAATAATAGCAGAGGGACATGCTTAAGTAAAGACAGATTGATAGAGGGTTAGTATACGAGAATTTCATAACATTAGTGGCAGAACGAGCACTTGAACCTGCGTGTTCTGGTTCTAAACCCTGTGTCCTTAAGCACTGAGTTATAAACCTTTCCATTTGGGAAAAGAGTTCATATTGTGAAGGCTTTTCACACCTTTATCCTAGTCCAAGGGAATGATATTTATAGAAGTCACAAAATACATCTGTGATAGAGTTGAATTTAGATCCAGCCTTTCTAATAAAATCCAGTGCTCATTCTCATAATATAGTCTACGAACAGTTGGAGTTTCTAAAATGTATTATGCCAACACATAAAGTATAAATTTAGGTGTAAGAATAATTCCTTCTGTTCAGCAGAACTACAGTCTCCCGGTAGTTTGCTGGATTTGTGAAAGCCCTGAGCCCTCTCTTCCATAAGCCATATCCCTGTCTCTAAACATCTTCCAAAAACTTCCAGTGTGATGCCATACAGATCATAAAGGGTAGAATCTGGTTAAATATTTCTAACTCTAACTTTATTATTTTTCATGTAATTGCTTAGAAGGTAACTACATACGTGGTTGCATCTCTACTCACCAGATTTGACACAAGAGCTGCACAAATCATGAGTGTGTCACCATATCGATATTCTCAATTGTTCTAGTAACACATGTAGTATTTGGAAATTTTCTTGAAGTACACTTGAGAGCAGGATATAGAAAAGAAGACAGCAGAGAACAGGAGGAAAGGGACGACAGAATGTTGAATCAAAGCTTTCTAACATTGTGTTTATGAGACTTCTCAATGATCTAAGCCTATACTAGTTGAAAAGCCTATTGTAATCTTGCCCTTGAAATCTAAAGCAAATAATTTGGCCATCATACTTTTTTTTCCTGCCAAATGTTTCAAGGCTGAGTGTCCTATTGGCAGCTGGAAAGCCCTTGCCAAAGTTAATAGAATTTCTTTCTTTTTTTCTTTCACATTTGTTAAGGCACTAGGTGTAGATGGTTGATAAGTGTCTTTATCTAATTGCTGCTTATCTTACTATAATTGACTCTACTTTGTGGAGGGCCAAATGAGTTTCTTGAAGACCTTAAATATCCTGTACAAAAAGTACATTATTGCTTTCTATTTTCGATCAATATTACACAAAAATTTGATAGGTTAGTTGTAGGGAGCAGGCTTAATGATTGTTTCTTAGTCCTATGCATGCAGAATATTGTGTCTGAGCACAGCATTCCACAGATTTGGAGAGGATGAGAGAAAAGTGTTAATTAAGGTAAGTTCTGAAGAAGCTACAGAGACTGGAATCTGGAGGGAGCAATGCAGACTGATTTAAGGAGGCTACATGCTACAGTAGAAAGATTCCTCAGTTTGGAATAAGATAGATTTCAGTTCAATTCCCAACGCTGTCACTTATTAGCTCTGTGAACTTGCACAAATTACTTAGGGCTTGTGAAGCTCCATTTTCTCATTTATAAAATGTGATTAATAATGGCAACCTCCTAGGAATTTTGTAAAGATTACGGGAGAAATTCTTAGAATTCTCATAGTTTGGTGCTAGACACACAGTAGGTCTATTAATTAAGGCACAGGCTAAACTGTCATGACAGATTAAAAAAATGCAATGTCTCAAAGAGATGACGATGTATTTCCCTTTCATATGACAGTCTGGTGAGCAAGGGTCCCTGGAGGAGTTCAGCTCAGCTCAGCAAGAGAGCCAAGGACAGATACAGCTTCCTTTATCATGCTTCTTCCCTTCCACCTCACGTGTTGTGCTGTCTGCATGTTCAAAGCTGGCTCTCACAGTATAATGAGAGTCCCAGCAAAAACACAGTACATAATCCATTGGTATATTTGAAGTGAGGTTAATAAAGAGACAATTTACAATAGCAGGACAGGGTTAAATGAAAACGAAAAGATTTCCTGAAACATGTAAGAGGAAGCCATAGCACAGAGCTTCTGGCAACTTGCCTGATGGGACAAGAAGAGGGAGGATTTACCAGATCCATGGGAGAGAGCCATCTAACAGGACCCATCATATTGCGTGGAGTGAAGCAGCACCACCCAGCCGTTCTGGAATGGAAAGAACTAGGGGAATATATACCCGGCCTCATTCTCCTCCCACCCGCTGATCAGTGTCTTCTAATGAGGACACATTCCACATCTTGATCCTGAAGAGGATGGAGCCTATGGATGCTGTTCTTATGGTCGGCTTCCCAGGGCACAGAGTGTAACAAAGGAGCAAAGAGAAAAAAATGTCATGGACAATTCATTACTTTTCTCTATCAGAAGCCATTTTTGTCACTTATCCTGAAGAATAAATATGTCCCCCAAACAGAGCACATACTAAGTCTGACCAATTATTGTATAATCACAAAGCAATGTCCATTTGGTCACACTCCGATCTGACAACTAATTTCGTTTACTATCAGCACTCGTCACATAGAGTGACAGGGAAGACAAAAGGAAAATGAATAACGAACTAATATAAATCACAGCTGCTTCTGCCCCTCTCCTCTTTCCATCTTCTCCTTACCTTCTGCTACTACCTTGGCTGGACTGGATTCTTTATATTATTGATTAATCCAAAATTTTATTCCTTCCATACACATTGGTCTTGTCGTGAGTGGTTTGCTTTCAATTTGATTTCTAGGAACTTTGGGATGAATTAGCTATTACAAAGATCTTGTCAACCAAAGCACTCTGAATACCATGCTGCCCTGTTACTAATTGCTACCACTCTATCTCTGTGACCATCTTGTCTCTGACTTTAAATGCCCTAAGCTGGCATCTATCTACTATCCCATTCTTCTCATTTAGATCAAGAACATAAACTTGCGGCATCCCCCATTTTCCTCTCCAGCCTAGAGAGAAAAACCACCCCTGAATTTTTCAGATATTGGTGCCCCTGTCACTAAGACTTTTTTTCTATTGCTATGGTGGAGAGAATGCCCTCCTGGATTCAAGCATTCCAGTGGATATGGCTTGAAATCGACTTAGCAGCCTGCACATAATAGATCCACTTCAATATTCTCATACTTGAGCTCGTGTATTTCTCCCTCTAGAATATGCCAGAGCAGTGCTGATATCTCATCCTTATTGACTTTAGGGGAAGCAATTAGACCCCTCACAGAATAGAAATGCCACTCCCTAGGGCTCAAGCCAACACTTTATCTCCAGAACACTGAGTAAGTGTGCCCACGTCAATAAATTAAGGATGGTAAGGTTTTAGGTTTTAAATGCCTTCTCTATGTACCTTCAGCATTCAATCTCAGGATTGTCAGGTTCCTGTTGATCCAATTTGACAATGTCATGCATATATAGGCTATTTTCCGCCAGGTCTTGTACTTTTATGTTGGCAATACAATAGGAACCAACTCTTATTATGAGCTTGGGGGAAAGTAGGGGAGAACTGCCCAAGAGAGTAATTTAAAGATTTTTCAGGCAGGGAAAATCTGGTTCCCTCAGACAAAGGGGAGACAGACTGCTTCCGCCAGAAAAGGAGAGTCTACATAATTTGAGAGTTCAGTTGCTCAGCTTCAACTGTCCCATAGCCAATATCAGAGTTTCAGTTTTCCCCATCATCTCCCTTACCTTAGCATTACCTTGCCTGGTGGAGATGAGGCTTTAACTGGTGCTATGATTCTGCAACCTCTGAAATCAGTCTCTGAGCCTGACCCTGAGTCTTATCTTCCCCACCTAGATTTCCTGGCTTTGCATCAATAGTTTGAGTTAGACTTCCAAGGTCACTATTTTGATATTTTTCCCTGTGTATCATTTTTAGGGCCAACGAAAGAAACCACCTTACCCTATAATCTTTATATTGATTATGATCTCTAGTAAATCAACTAAATGCCACAGTCACTTTATCTCTAGATGCTTTTTATCTGTGTCCTTTTTTCTCCCTGCGAGGAAGGCATCAGATATGTGAGCAAACCTATCCCATAAATGTATTTGAAGGTCTGTTTCCTGGTGCAACTCTTGGTACTATTCACTGTATCAATCAAGGTCTCAAGAAGTGGTGGTGGTTGGGGGTACATGTCACACTCAAGCTAAAAATGAGAAGAGTTTAATAAAGGAGCTAGTTATAAAAGTGTAGGTAGGATTAAATGAAACCAATAACAAAAGAGCTATTATCACACCTAGACCTGAAAAGGAAAGAAGAGAGAAAAAAGTTTTGGAGCCCAGAAAGGATAACCACAGATAACCTCATAGGACTGGTCCTGAGGAAAAGCGCATAGCATCTGGACAGAGAGAGAGCCAGAGGAATAAATTCTTCCTCCTATGAACCAATCTCCTATTGACTGAACCCAATTGTGGTTTAGAGCACTGGGAGTCCATAAAGGCCAGTTTCCCAGGGCACAAAACAAGTGAATGGTGGAGAGTGGGTCTAGAGGAGCAAACAGAAGATATCCAGCCCCTACAATGAATTCCAGGATCCAGTCCATGAGAAGAGGTGAAAGACTTCCAGAGGATAAGCAACAGCCTTTAATAAATGATCTAGAATGTAAGGACATTGATTCCTCCAGCATCTCTTTGATAAAAATGTAGGCATATGGCCATTTCATTTGCAAGAAAGACTGAGAAATGTAAATTCAAGTTGGGTGGTCACATTACAGCTAAAACTTAGGGGTTTAAGTACTAAAATAAAGGAGAAATGGATATTGAGGGAAATTTAGTGAATTCTGTCATAGTAGATTGTCAGGAAAGGTCAATAATAATTATTGTTAGTAGCAATATTAGGAGTAAAGATAAAGTAAGATGATACTAATGGAATGTGATTGCATCAATGATTTAACACATATTCATTTACTGTCTACTTTGTGTCCAGAACTATGTATTTGACAGAGGCCTATAGAAGGATCTCATGAGCAATCTTACCTTGCTGAAGTTGGTTGACTATCCATTCCAGTTACCTCTCTGTCAATAGTACAGATCACCTCTTTACAGACAAATACAAGAAGTAACTAAAATATCAAAGTGCATTTTTATGGCGAGAAAAGGGAATACAGTGGTGATATAGAGCAAAGGTAATAGAATCCCACTGAATTGGCATGAGATCTATTCAATTAATATTTTTAAAGCACCTACTATGTGCCAATAATGATAACTTAACAGTTAATAAAATGAAAATCCTGTTTTCCTGGAGCTTATTTTTTGGTTGTGCTTATAGTAAAAATACATATATTTCAGAATGAGAGATGTAAATGCCATTTTAGATAGGATTGTCAGGGAAGTTCTGTCTGAAAAGGCAGTACTTTAATGCAGTGTTGGGAAAATCCACAAAAATCTGTGAAAAGAACATTTAAAGCTGGGGGAACAATAACTCTACGTGCCTTGAGATAAGAGGGTGGTTGGTATAGATAACCCAGTAGCCCAGAAGAGGAATGAGTGAACAGAGAATGATAGAAAACAAGATGTGAAAAAGCAATGAGCTTGATTGGGTAGTTCTTGTTGTCCATTAGAAGACTTTAGATTTTATTATGAGTATGCAATGCATTTTTTCCTCTCTATCTCTTTTTTTTTTGGTGAGGAAGATTGGCCCTGATCTAACATCTATTGCCAATCTTCCTCTTTTTGCTTGACGAAGATTTTCCCTGCGCTAACATCTGTGCCAACATCTGTGCCAGTCCTCCTCCATTTTGTAGGCAGGTTCCTGCCACAGCATGGCTTGATGAACTATATGTTGATCTACACCCAGTATCCAAACCCATGAAACCTGGGCCTCTGAAGCAGAGTGCCGAACCTAACTGCTATGCCACCTAGCTGGCCCCAACACTCAGAATTTTAAAGTTATTTAATGCCATTCATTCTACTGTAAATTAACCTAATTAAAGATTAACTTGTATTCATAAATATCCCTAAAATGCAAATGCCACAAAGAGGTTCAGAGATTTTCAATAATTTTTACCTTGGTGTTAATTATTTCAATAACTTTATTTTTCTTTCCTTGCAAACCTTTTTTATAAATGAGCTGCACTGAGAAGGGGAATTTTAAGTAATTAGAGTAGAAGTAATTAGAGTAGGTAACCAGGTAACTAGAAATTATGGAGAAATTGTCAGCATAGAGAAGTTCTGAATGATTTAAGGCACTAATGGTTAGAGCAGCCTAACATATCAGGAAAATGGGTAGATGAAGATGTAAGAGTCACCAGCATTAAATATAAAGGTTAGAACCATGAGCACGGCAAAGAGGGAGTACGTAGGTTGAGAAATTCACAGAGTCTTGAACAGAACCCTAGAAACACCAGCAAAATACCTTCTCTTCTACCTCTTTCATCTCATGTCTCTGTTCTCAACATTGAGAATCCCAGAGTCATTTTGTTGGTATGATAATATATATTCATGATTATTCAATGGCATTGGTAGGCCAGCTTGAAAGTCTACTTTGTATTTCTGAGGGAATATGGACTTTGAAATAAGAATCTATTGGTAAACTTCAAAGAGACCAGTCAATTCCTTTTTTTTTTTAGGAAGATTGGCCCTGAGCTAACATCTGTTGCCAATCTTCCTCTTTTTTTTCTTTTTCTCCCCAAAGCTGCAGTCCCTGGTGGCATATCCTAGTTGCAGGTCATTCTAGTTCTTCTATGTGGGATGCTGCCACAGCATGGCTTGATGAGCAGTGCCATGTCCACATCCAGGATCTGAACCAGCAAACCCTGGGCCGCCGAAGGGGAGCATGTGAACTCAACTACACAGCCACGGGGCTGGCCCCTCAATTTCTTTTACATTTTTTTAATGTAAAAGAAAATTAACTTGGATTTAACTACTTCTTTCCTAATTCAAGGATCAGGAACTATGAATATGCATCAGTACCTCAATTCCGAGGAGTTACCTAAACAGAATAGTGTGAGGTTAGCAAGATTAATGAAATGACTTTATCACATACTGTAATACTTCATGATATCAGTGAATATATATTCTGATATTAGCCTGCATGCTTACGTGTTAATTTCAAAATAGAAAATAAACAAAATGTAATAATCCAATATTTAAATAAATACGTTTTAATTCATGCATAGTGAGTTATACAGCCCTTTTTTTTCTAACTGGAATGTTATACAAAGTTTAAATAGTTGGACATAGATAATTTCTTTGAAAAATACCAGAAAGAATATTTTCAATGCATTTGTCTTTCAATTTTACAATGAAAGAAAAAGTGGCAGCTTTTTACTAAAAATATAATACTGTCAATTACTGGCCTTAATTCATTTATTTTGTTTTAAATCACTCAAGTTCTAATGAAAGATGAGTTGTTTCTCTTGACAGATATGATTTGCTATGTCATGTTTATGTTTCAAAGAGGTGAGTGGCTCAAGAGAGGTCGCTGGGGTGAGCTAATGTCTTCTCCTGTTCTATTTTAGTTTATGTTTTCTACAAGAGACAATGTTCATATGTTTAAAAAAAGGAGTGTGCTTTGACAGATTTAGGTAGCAGAACTGACCTCAGCTGAAATTCTTCGGTGCTCAGTGATTTTATATCCCATATTTTGGTTTTACAATGGCGTGAATTAATTCAATTTGTAAGGTGCTATAATAGAACAAAGGTAATTATGAAGGATGTGTCAGCCTGAGTTAAAATATTACTGCTTTAATGTGCCTCTTGAAAATATTTCTTATCCTAATTGTGGTGAAAGAAATCATATTTTTTCTAAATCTCTTTTTGGAGGTAAAGCATATCTAAAGTGCATATTGTTACACAATAATATACCAATAATAAATAAAAACATGCAAAATAATTTTCTGCCTTGCCTTATATGCAATCAAAGGGAGTAGGCAGAGCTGTAGATTAGTTCACTGGAAATAGTAGATAGAAGCGAAAAACTATATATGCACACTTATTTATACAAGTTAGAAGGTATAGCTAACTGCAGAAGCATTATGTAGAAATACATTTTAAAGTCCTTAAAGAAGTAGAAAATACCCAATGAAGAAACCTCAACACAAATCACTAACTAAAGAAGTTTAATTTCAAACATATGCTCCTCTTAAAGAACTCATCTTCAAATATTTTACCACATATTCATGAAACAAACACACACATATTTTTTCCTCTACACTGATTTTCTATTTCCAACCTCCATTAGCTGTAACATGTTTGTGACGTTTTTATTTTCCTGAGGAAGATTCGCTCTGAGCTAACATCTGTGCCAATCTTTTGCTATTTTGTATGTGGGTTGCTGCCAAACCATGGCTGACGAGTAATGTAGGTCTGCACCTGGGATCTAAATCGCAAACCTGGGGGCTGAAGCGGAGTTCACCCAGCTTAACCACTACGCCACAGGGTTGGCCCCATGTGTTTGTGATTTTGATTTTGCAGGGGTTAATCCCTTCTTCTGCCTGCATTGCGAAAGTCCTGGAAGTTAGTGATTCTGGCTATGTGTCTCTGCTATACTAACTCAAACTTTACCTTGGGCTGTTCCAAACTCTAGACATTGGAGGGAGGGTGTGATTAACAAATCTATGTTCATAGAACTAAGCCACATTCAACAATGCAGTTTAGCAGAATTAAGGATTTTATTTTGATTTCAATTTATTCTTTTTCTAGTTATCTATTGCTGTGTAGCAAATTGCTTCAAGATTTAGTGTCTTAAAACTAAAACAACACTTATCCTGCTTCTGAATCTGTACCTTGGGCAGGACTCTGTGGACATGGCTCATCTCAGCTCCACAAAGCATCAAGTAGAGCATCTCAACTGGACCCAAGGATCTACTACGAGGATGGCTCCCTCACATCTTTGGTAATTTGGTGTTGCCTGTCAACTGGGAACTCAGCTGGGATTTTTGGCTAGTTCCTCTCTATTGGGTTTTTTTAAACGGGATTTGACACTGCGGTGCCTGCAATTCCTCATAGCATGGTGGATTTCCAAGATAAAGTGCTCTAAGAGACTGGAAGTGAAAATGTATGACTCACCGTTCTCCAGAGACACAGAACTAATAGGATTGATAGATACTGGAAGAGATTTATTATAATGAATTGGCTCATGCAATTATGGAGGCAGAGTAGGCCCACGATTTGCCATTTGGAAGCTGGAGAACCAGAAAAGTTGGTGGTATAATTGAGTCTGAGTCCAAAGACCTGAGCACCGGGGAGCTAAGGGCAGAAGATCCATGTTCCAGCTCAGCAATCAAGGCGGAAGGGCTGAATTCTTCCTTCCTCTGCCTTTTTGCTCTATTCAGGCCCACAGTCGATCAGATGATGTCTATTCACATTGGAGAGGGAAAACCACTTTACTGTGTTCCCTTATTCAAACAATAACTTCATCCAGAAACACTCACAGACACGCCCAGAAATAATGTTTAAATAAATACCTGGGCATCCCGTGATCCAGTCAAGTTGACACATAAAATTAACCATCGTGGGAAGCCACTTGTTTATTAAGGCCTGGACCCAGAAAATGGCAAAGCATAACTTCCACCATATTCTGTTGGTCAAGTAGTCCCAGAAGCCCATCCAGACACTCTGGGAAGGGACACAGACTCCCACTCTTGCTAAGAATGCACAACATTTGTAGTATTCTTTAATCTACCTCGGTTCTCAACTCACAAGGGAAGAAAAGAAGGGTTCTTTATCAGGTGCCTGACAATATCATCAATGATTAATTCTGGTATTCTTGTAATATAAGTTGGTCAATAACAAATTTAGTGTTTTGTTTATGCTTTTCTTTATAAATGGTGAAACTGGGGCATAAATGATTAATTTATCTAGTTTCCACTTGGAAACCTTAATCACACTCTAATATTCCCAAAATAATTCATGTTTTTGGCCCCCAAACATGATCTCCGTCCCCTGTTTCTTACCATAGTCCCCATGGAACTGCGTAAACCCAAATTAGGCCTTATCTGTGACAATCCTATCCCCCTCAATCTCCATACTATATTTATTTGTGTCCTACACTGTAAACCCCACAAAGTAAACCTCACAAAGGCAAGGGTTATGCCACTTTTTGTTTGCATCCCCTGTGCCCTGCACAGTGTTGGTGTTCAGTACATTTTGCTGAATGAAATAATTGTCCCCCATTCTGGCTTTATTTTGGAAACATTTTTGATGAATTCATAAAAGCAAATGGAGTTCTGAAGTGCATACAGCAAGAAGCATGTAAGAATCTATTTTCTTAAGTTTGAACATTTTTAGAGATGAATCAGAGTGGAGTAGGAATTGTTAAGTATAAAAATACATATATTTGTGGAAAGAATTACATCATATAGATATTGAGGGTAGTTTTAAGATTCTTTAGGGACGGTGCAGGCTTTTTCCCAAAGGAAGCACTAAATTTAGGACATCTCTGAATTCACATCACAACATAGTCGGGAGATTTTATAGTTCAGTCACCAACAGAGAGGAATGGCAAAATAGCACAAAAGACTGTTTCTCACACAGTGTAAATCATGTAGCAAGAATAAGATTTTCTGTTTTCTATATTATCAATATAGCTGAAAGAATTTCCTCTGAGACAGGTAAAGCAGAAGTAGACAGCCCATTCAGATGCCATTTCAACTTTAAATACTGATGGACCAGGCACTGTTATCGCTCCTTTTCCCATGTTTCAAGTTTCAAGGAACCTCATAATGTTTTATCCCTTTCTGTCAGGGAATTATTACTTTAGTCGCTAGATAAAATTTCTTTACTCCTAAATTCCTTTAGAAAAGTAGGCTTCTGTCAATTCTTTTTCATTTGTCCTCAGCTCCAATGAGTTCTAATGATCTGTCTATTGGACAAATAATTTTCTATTTACTTTTCTTTTTTCTCCAACAAATTGCCAGGTTCTTAACAATGAATATTGTGTTGTATATATATCCTTGTATCTCTAGTGCTTAACGCAGTTCCTGACACACCTTAGAGGACTGACATATGCCTGCTTAATAGCAACAACAAAAAACGAATGTGGCGTCCAGATCAAATTTAGGAGGTGAAAACAGAAAGCTGCTCCTCCAAAGCAAAACATTGAGAATGCCACGATCAGAGAAAAGCAATAGGGAGAGTATGGAGTCAAAAAGCTCATTAATGATTTTGCAAACTTCCATTTATTTATTTATTCTTTTTAAGAAAATAAGCTCATCATATATATTTTCAGTTAGTTTAGAGTGGTGTTTGGCAAGCATTTTGGCCACAACTTATATTAAGAAATACATAATGTTGGGGCCCGCCCAATGGTGTAGTGGTTAAGTTCATGTGCTCCTCTGCGGAAGCCTGGGGTTTACAGGTTCGGATCCTGGGCTCAGACCTACACATTGCTCAGCAAGCAATGCTGTGGCAGCATCCCACGTAGAAAATAGAGGAAGATTGGTAACACATGTTAGCTCAGGACAAATCTTCCTCGCTAAAAAAAAGAAAAATATACACACAGAGACACACACACACAACTGAAAAAAATATATAAACAATACGTATTCTTACTTTATGTGATGAATTCTAAGATTTCACCATTTTACTCTATCCTATGTCTGTTTTGTGAATGGATTCCACAAGTCATTAGTGGGTTGTGACCTGCAGTTTGGAAATACAGTAGAGGAGTAGTGTTCTGGAGGCACATTTTCAAGGCAGCAGGCGGTGTGCAGGGCATCTGTAAGTAATGATTGGCAATGACAGTTAACCCTCCAGTGTGGCTCTTCATCAGCATCAGAGGTGATACAGTAGCTACAAAGGGGAAATGATGAGCTCTAGCTGTTTACATGTCCAGGCTTTTGTGGAATCTGCTCCTCTAGCAAAACCACAAGATTCATATGAAGGGACGTCTTGACTCATTTAGTCATTTATGTTTCAGGTTAGTAATTTAGGTAAATGACTTTGAGTCACTGTAATGTCTTGAATGAGTCCAAACTAGTTTAGAGGGAAAAAGGATATGTTTGACTAATGGCTGATTTATGAAGATTGAACAAATATTTTTCTTTTCTCATCAAAAGGATCCTTTGTAAACCTACTTTTACCATAATTAAATTCTTCCTTACTAAATTTCCCAAACTGACTGATACTACAAAGGAAGATTTTATGCATTTATAGTATCACAGAATTTTGAACCAAAACCACTAAGTTGGACATTTCTTTTTTCTCAGATAACATTATTGATCTCAGAAAAAGTCAAAATATTTTAGGGAATTTTTAAAATTTAATACAAGACTTTTCATTTTTAGCTTCAATTCAATTTGCATTTTCTAAGACACAAACGGAAACAACTTGAAAGAAGCCAAGACACTTAGAAGTTTATAGATTTCTTTTTTTGAGCTTTAAATCAATGTTGAGGAGTTCACAGAAATAAATGCAAGGTGGCCAGTGAAAAATGAAGAATAAATAAAATTTCTCCAGCTGCGGTAGGTGAAGTTTTGGGCAGCACATTTAGACACACGCGCTGCAGTAGTTTAATTTGCAGTACATAATTCTTGAGATGCTGCTTATATTTTCAATTCATATCTAGAATGCAAGAGCATATTCAAAAGTCAGTCCTGAAAATGTGGTCTCAATATACCTCATTATGGCATGTCGTGTCTCTGAAGGTATATTCACTTTAGATATGTTTTTTAAAAGAGTAAAGCAACATTTTTTTAACACAATGTAACTATTACCATAAGAAGAATTTCTAAAAAATGTAAGCCCCTCAAAGAGCTGTGCAATTTATTACAAATCAATAGACAAAAATATAACGGTCTAAAAGTAGAGGTGACAATTTCAGTAAGAACCAAATTGTCTACTTTGGAAAAGGGAAGGCCTTTCTCCACCAAAGTTCTCATCAGATTTCCACTTTGCCCTCACTTATTGTATGTAAAGTATTGACAACACCAATTAAAAGTAGGCTGCATTGTTGCTGCAGAAGTTAAATAGAAATATGTTGAGAAAAGAAATTAAATATATAAATATAAAAAGAGTTCATAGTTACTTTCACCACATTTTAAAATAATAACAAGAATATCAAATATGAGAAAAAGTATGGGAAAACATTTTGAATAACAAAATACATAAATTTGTGAGGATTGTCTGCATATTTAAGAGGTTTTGTCTACCTCATGTTAGGTGTGCACATGTTAGGAAACTTTTGAGCAATTCAAAATGCAAACAAAATGTAAAAATGATCAAATGACAAAAAACCTGGCAAAACTATGATTAATAGTTTCATTTCACTTTTTCATCCATTGGTTTGATATCATGTAACCGAAGAAATTGACAAAGGCTTAAATATTATAAAAATTTTAGCATATGTTTAGTTAAACTTCTAGTTTAGTCGTTGGAATAATTAGAGGGTAATGGTTAAAAGCATAACCCCTGAGTCCACATCCTGGTTCTAACCAAGATTCCTGGAATTTGAGTGTGAATTTGAGCAATGTATTAATTACATTGGAAACGTGCCTTCATCTTCCAAAATGCAAAATGAGGACGTGCATTTGCTGGGTCAGTTATTAAAGGTATTAATTTGCTTAGAACAGTGACTAGCACATATTTAGCACTAAATGTCTCCGCTGTTATTGTCTGTTACAGCATTAGGACAAAGATGAAAAAGCTGTCTGTCAATCACTTTGTAGGCTTCATCAATCCAAAAAATATATAGCAAATTCTCTTTAGACTTTTTTAAAGGAGTAAAACTGTTTTATAATACAGTGAAATGTTACTACAAGAAGAATTCCTGAAAAATGTAAATCCCTTAAAGAGCTATGCAATTTATTGACTATATATTTGTGGATCATGAGACATATAAAGATTATAAGAGAAGGAGGTACATTTACAATTTGAGTGAGTGTGAAATTATGCTTATGTAAATTACAAAGAAACTAAGCTAGAAATATTTCTATGTTAATATTTGATCGTTGTATGATTAACTTAAGAATAATCAATTCTTGAAATAGTGATTGGTTGTAAAATTAAGATTTTTTTTCATTTCTCCAGTAAATGTGGTCCAACACTTGTCACACATTTCCACCCTGAAATTTTAGTACAGAGATATGGTCCTGTAATATTTTGAGAAGTGATAGCTATTTAGGTAGAAGCCTATTTCATGTCTTGGAAGAAAAAATAAAATCAACATTGGTTTGGAATATCTTGATAAAGCAAATAATTTTGGCAGTTTCAGGAACAACCCTAAAAGGATGTAGGGGCCAGGGATTCCCACTGGCCAAATTAAAAAGAAATCAAAATCAAAATCATAACTATAGTTAAGAGAAACTGGTTGTGATTTTGAAATCACAATTTCATAATTACAAAAAGCAGTTGAAATGAAAAAGAAGGTTGCCTGCAAGCAGATATGATTGTTTTTACTTTTATTTATTCTCTCTTTTAAAAAATGAAAAGGAGAGGCTAATGAAAACTACGATTAAACCAAATTGTCCTTAAATAGAAGGTAGAAGAGGAGAGAGGACAGAACAGTACCAGTTGCCTCAAATAATAACCACATAGAAAATTTTTCAATAATTGATCAGTTCATGTGTATATTCACAAATGTAACTACATACATCTCACTCCTCATCTCTCAGGAGATAAACATGGATGAGAGCAAAATACATATAGACAGTCGGTCGACAGGTTTGTTGGCCAACTAGACAGAGACAGTCTTCCTGTCTTTCTTTGGTTCTGCAAGAAGATTGTGACTATAAATGTACTTGAATAAATATGTTGCTAGCCACAGAAAAGCGTAAAAAATAACTAGGAAGTTAAATCTAGGAAACTATAAAATAATAATAGTAATAAGAATAATAATAGTGGAAGTATATAGTAGTAATAATATTAGTGATTTGAAAAACGTGGGTATAAAAAAGTAAATATTAAATTTGTGATATTAATACTTTAGTAGCCAGTTTCTTTTTGCTTTGTAATCATTGAAACATTTTACAAGGTTAGACTACTTGTAAATGCATCGAAAATAAATTTATAATTTTAGTAAAATTAAAGGTTTAAAAATTAAATTATTTAAATTAAAATTAAGGAAGTCTTATGAAGGGTCAGCCCCGTGGTGTAGTGGTTAAATTCATGTGCTCTTCTTCAGTGACCCTGGGTTTGGGGGTTCGGAACCCACGTGCAGACCTACACACCACTCATTAAGCCATGCTGAGACAGTGTTCCACATACAAAATAGAGGAGGATTGGCACAGATGTTAGCTCAGGGCAATCTTCCTCATACACACACACAAAATCTTATGAAATAATTTTTACACAATGTTTATGCATCTGGGAAATTTAAATGTTAACTATGTTTTTTGGCTTTATTACTTGTGTTACTTGTATTTAAATTTTGGAGGAAGGCTGGTCAAACAATTTTGTAAAATGAATCAACTGCACAGAAAGTGTCTTCGATTAAAGAATCTATTTAATAATACAAAGTTTCCTATAACTTAACAACCCTAGGAACAAGTTCATAATATCAGTATATGAATAGCCCAGTGGTTTCCTGGTTGTTATTGTTGGTTTTTTTAACTTTAGAAAAGGTTCTATCATATAAACAGTTTTCAGATAGGGAGAAATAATCAACCTTACAACATTGTGATGATGATGTCTAATAGATTTTTACTGGTGATGGTAATTATGGTACAAAGAGAGTAAGATTCCTAGCCAAATTATAGCTGTTTTGAAAAAAATAGTATTTGTCACTTCTTTTTAAAAGATTTTATTTTTTTCCTTTTTCTCCCCAAAGCCCCCGAGTACATAATTGTATATTCTTAGTTGTAGGTCCTTCTAGTTGTGGCATGTGGGACGCCGCCTCAGCGTGGCTTGATGAGCAGTGCCATGTCCGCGCTCAGGATTCGAACCGACAAAACACCAGGCCACCTGCAGTGGAGCGTGCGAACTTAACCACTCGGCCACGGGGCTGGCCCCAGAATTTGTCACTTTTGAAAGTAAAATTCTGAAGTAAGTTTTTCAATAAAGTTCTCCTGCAATCTTTTTTTTTTAATTCAAGAGCAAAACTGAGAGACTAACATTAAAATGGACACATTGTATAGCACTGAGAATTCAAAGTCCGTTGGATTTTGTCAATTCTTCTTACTTTTTCCTTTTTTTCTTCCTCCCCCCACCAAAACCCCAGTACATAGTTGCGAGTTCTTCTATATGAGCCACTGCCACAACATGACAGACCAGTGGTGTGGCTCTGTGCCTGGGAACTGAACCCGGGCCACTGAAGCGGAGGGCACTGAACTTTAACCTCTAGGCCATCAGGGCTGGCTTAGTTGATTCTTTGATATAGGCATCTCACAATCATGTTACACATTTGAGAATGTTTTCCGAGAGAAATATTCAATATGGCCTTTCATGTTTTATAACAGTTGAAATATTAGTAACAAAATAATAGTGATAAAAGAATTAATATGTGCCTTCTCTGTTAAAGGATGCCACATGATTTTAAAAGTGTTGAAAGGAAACCTTTTGCATTTAATATGACCTTTATCTTGGCAGCTAACAATTCTAATATTTAAGAATAATCCATCAAATGATGGTTATGCCATTATATTTCTAGAGCTTTCTTGAAAGATTTACAGAACGTGACTATCATTTGAAAGCAGTTGGGAAACCAGTTTGCCTTCTTAAAATAGCATGAGTCTCTGCTTTCCATGACATACGTATCACGCATCACCCTGAGATGTCTAGTACCATGTAGACACTATTTCTTCCCTTCTGCAAGAGGACCCCGTTTTAATAGAGGAGAGTAGATGAAGGGACAATTTGAACTTATTTGCACAGTACCCTCACATCGACTTGATGTGGATTATATTTAGCTACACCCTGCAGCAGGTCCTCCTTTGGAGTGACCTACGTGATATTCAATGTAGTTGAGAGCTAGAGTCAAGAGACTCAGCTTCTGGACCTGGCTCCACCACACATCAAGTGACCAGCTTTGGTAAATACGTTAATCTTTGTGATACTCAGTTTTGCCATCTGGAAAATGATAGCCAGATTAGATTGGTAGTTTTCAATCTGTGCTCTGCAGAGTTCTAAAGGATTCAGAGTGGCAGTGTAGGGGCCCCCACGTGGGAAGGAGAAACTGTACTCGGATCTGATTTTTATATTGGAGTTTGCTCTAAGATTTTTGAAGTTTGAAAAGACTACAAACTGGTGCAAATAATGGATTAAATGGTATCTAAGGTGTCTTCTGGCTCCCTTAGTCTGTGAAATGTATTTCCATTCTCACTATAGTTGTTTCATAATATTAAAAAGCTTCCACTTGAATTTGATTTACTGTATCTGCTTAGGGGTGTGATGTTCTATTTTTTTCAGTGGAAGCTTGCTAGTAAGGTCTTCCAGAGCAGACTGCCTGTGACTTATTAGATACGGGATATCCATCTGAGAGTTGAATACACTTGACAATGTCCATTTTTTAAAATTTAACTTTGAATAAAACAGTATCTTTCTCCATATGTCCTATAATTATCCTCAAAGAAAACATGTTATAACATATGCCACTTCAATTTACCACTTCTGTTCGTCTTCAAAATTTCCCCAGAATTGCTTTGTTTTAGAATGATGAATTTTTGTACTTGAAATATCTCATTGGGAAAGCAATCTAAAGCATGAACACAATTTAAACTCCTTACAACTGACTAAATATAAAGTTACAAATCTGAAAGCATTTATACATCTGAAGTAGAATGTCAGAGTTCCTAGGAAAAATGTTATACAATATTTACACAATATTTACATTTCCTACTTAGTGAGGTTACTGAAATCTTTTTCTATGGTATTTGACATGTATATCGTGTTTAGAGTATCGGTTATTTGTACTACCAGGTGTATCTTTTGAATAGTTTAACACATATTCAAACATAGAAACTTACTGGGATTTTTGCACTCAAAAATTAAAAAGTGAAAAATAAAACAAACTATAGAGGCAAATCAGTGCTCCTTAAAATTAGTGTGACTAGTTTAATGTTTTAAGAATAAAAAGTAAAATTTAGAGTGAAAAATTGAGTCTTTCTGGTAGATTAACAAGAATTTCTGGAAACTCTAAAGTGCCTAGTTCGGTTTTTGTCCAAATAAACCTGTGATTTCTAACTTTGCATAATTCGAAGAAATACTAAAGAATATTTGGGGGAGATAAACCACTTTGTGTAAATTCTTCTTTATGTTCATATAAGCTTTATATATATATAAATATTATTTAGATAAAACATTATAAAAGTATACATAGAGAGAAGCATGTGTGTATATACTTTAAAGTATGTGTATATATACTTTGTACATTTGGATTAAAGTAAGTTGTAGTTAGTACCACTTTGTCAGTTAAATTTGAGCAAGCACTATCTGATGTAGCACCCCTGTCATTGGTCCTCTCGGGCACAGGCCCTCCCCTGAATCTGGATGCACAGCTCTCATTCATCCTGATAGCTTTGCGCTTCATGGGTCTGTTTCTCTCCCCATCTTGGCCTAAGGGCTTTCTTCAGCCACTCTAGCAGTTTTTTCAATCTTCCCTCAGGACTCCTGAGAAGAGCCTGGGATGTAATATTCCCCAGGAGCAGCCTTGGGCCAACGAGAACAGGATTTCCTGGGACATTTTAAGGCCTTGTTGTACTTGGTTTCTCAGAACGTCCCAGTGAGACAGCCCCTGTTGCCCACAGTTGTAAGCATATCACTAATACCTTCTTGGCTTTTCTCCTCTCCCTATTCCCTCACTTATGCTCCTGGGATCATGTCCCAAATGAACTACTTGCATTCAGATCCCGTTGTAAGATCTGTTTTAAGGGAACCTAACATAAGAAAACAGTTTTACTCAATTGCCAACATACTTCCAAATTTGTGTAGTGGGTCACTGCCTTACGCAAATATTATTTTAAATGGAATCTGAGGATATTCCTCTGTCTCAATTTTGTAGGAATGCTAAAGGAATCTATAACTGAAAACACATCAGCAATTATTAAATACAGTTTCCTTTCTCTGGGAAGAAACTGAGAACCAGAAAATTGAAATTTACATCATACTCAAGGGCAAATACTAATTAGTAATTGAACAAGAATCTACAATTTTCTTTTCCCAAAGAATTTTGTCCATTCTCTTGAATCTGTTTTAACTATAGAAATACTATTTTTATAGAGGGAAAAATAAATATAAAGTATAGAAATCTTCTTTAGTTTCCAAAAGAAGAATCACTTATTATCTGAATTTCCTTCACTCTTTGGTACATAGTCCTATCCATAATTTTAAGTGACCTTTTTCAAAAGTCATTATTTAATGTTTGGAAACACAAATCAATTTAAACGAAAGAGTCTATGTGAGTACACATCACTGTAAACCAAATTTAAAGCAACTGACAGTCGTGAACTGTTTATCAAAGTTGCTTTGAGAAATAACATTTTTTATTCATTGACTGCCCTTTTACTTGTTTTCTTCTTCCTGTTATTTCTCAGTGTCTTGAATGACTGTCTTTCTAACATTCCAAATCTATCTTTGATAAACCCAATCTCTCTCTTTAAGGTATACATGAAGATAAACCTACATCAGAGTAGGTTTTCCAATCACCTCTGGAGAATATAAATGCATCCAGAGGCCTATTCACTTGGCTGAAAACTTGAGGCTCTCTCTCTCCTGCAGTGAAACAGCTGAAAATGATATTCCCTTCGTTTAGCCTCATTTGGGATCCTTGGACTATGTTCCACCACGAAACATGTTGGGGTCATACCAAGATTTGAGTAGAGCTTATTTTCAGAATTTGAGGATAGCCCTCTCTAGCCTTCTTCTTTCTCAGGTTTTTATTGTCACATTGTAGTTACTGAGTTCACACTAAAATGTTCAGGATGATTTCTTGAGATAGTGTAATGTCTACTTTATTTGGATCTGCCCTCAGATAGGAATTCATAAAAATTGGAAAATGACCTCTTATTCTTGTTTTTAGTTCGACTCTCCTCAAGTTTCTTCCTGTTTGTTTTTACTGCCCCGTGCCTTTAGATAGTTGATTTTTTAAAACATTTTTTCAAAATCTATAGTTGTTATTTCTAGGAGAGTTGGTTTGGTAGCGCTATCCCTTTATTACTAGAAGTAGAATACCAATTCTGTTTTGATTGTCATTTTTAGCCTTATAATGAAATCTTTTTCTACTAGCTGATTTGGATTTGATACTACTAAAGCTTTGTTAACTCCATAGGGCAGATGTTAATAAAACATTCTAATAAGTTTTAGCCATTCCCTGCTTTTCTTCTATCCAATTCACTTAACTCATAATAACCCACTGAGCATGTTTCTCATCAGTTGCATCTTCACTCATTCAGGTGATTTAGCTCTTTCCAGGGGTCCTCTATCACCAAATGTTTAAAACTACACCTTTTTTCTGGCTCTACTAACTCTTATAAGGAATTCTATCAGTAATAAATCTCCTTTCCAACAGCTTTCCCTGCAATTACGTGGCATTTGGTCTGTCATTTTTCTAGTTATTTATAAGATCAGGATATCCTCTCCATGAATGATTTAATTAATTAACTTATTACCGGCTTATTTTGTCTAATACCTTTTCACTCCTCCACTCCCTCCCATGCACGTATTTCATTCCAGAAAAGAGTTTAGGTGAAACTTCTATTTAATATTCTTCTAAATTTTCAAAACTAATTAAAAATCTGACCTATCCAAGTATCTATACTGATCTCTCAGCCAAGAAAACTCTCTTATATCCAACGATCCTAAACTTCCACCAATGTGTTCAACATAATTCATTTTCATCAGAGCTTTTAGGTCTTTAAAATTTAAAAATATTTACAAAGTATGTAAGCTATGAAATGCCAACTCAATAGCTGATACCCTGTAAGACGTTCAACAAATGACAATTAAATTCCCAAAGTAAATTAATGATTTTGTAGTTTATGAAAACAAATAAAAAGTAATAGCCATAGTTGTCTAGCTGGGAAAACTGATTATTATATAATAATCAGTTATATAGCTGTTATATAATCTGTTATAGAGCTTTCTAAAACGTTTTTGCAGTTGTCAGGTATCACAGTAAAAACTGATCACAAACACAAAAATGAAACAATTACAAATTTTGATAACTGCCACAAAAGACACTAGGATACTGAACAAAAGAATATGGGGTATTTTAGGCAGGAGGGGCAGAGAAGGCCTACTTAGCTATCACTGAAACAAGGGGTAACTCGTGATCCCAATTCAGCTGTGCACAGAAGCAGTGAGGACAAGGAAAATTGTTAATGGGAGTCAAAGCACTGAAAACCACGTGTGGCTCAGCATTTGCTAAGAATTTTTTTAAATGTCTGAGTGTCTGGCTTTCAGAGAGGGATAGAAGAAGAGGAGGCAAATAGGGAAGAATTGCAGGAGCTGATTGTGAGGGGAGGATAGGAGCCAGATCGTAACAGGGTTTGCAGGCTAACAAGGAATTTAGGATTTATTCTAAATACACGGATACGCCTCTGAATGATTTTAAGGTGGGCAATGATATGATGTGATCTCCATTCATATAGAAACATTCTGCCTTGTGAATGGAGAATGGACAGAAGAACCCCACGTACAGTGGGAAAGGAGCAAGTTCTTGAAATTTCAGTTTTGTTCTTCTTCCCTCAGTGGAGATCAGACATGCCCACCCTGGTAGCCTGTCCTCAGAGAGTCAGACTTATTCCTCCAAATCTTTAGCCGTCATGTCCAAATTTGTTAAATTAAGCTTTTATCTCAGAGGATTTGGTAACCACAGTAACACAGCATACAAAGTGTCTGTTATCTGCTCTTCTCTACAAATGCCCCACTTTGTTAGAATTAAGCCTGGATAAAACTATTGGCTGAGAATGAAAAGTCATTCTCTCTAGTAGATTATTCTTTAAAATATGCTGTTTTCTACAGAATGAATGTCAAGCAGGACTTGAGAATTGCATACAGTTTTAAATATATGTAATAGTTACCCATGCTTTACAATTATAATGTATTACATAAATAATGTAACCCTGGTTCAGGTTGGACTTGTCTTATCTTTCCCACACAGTGATGACAAACAATTTAGGGCTTCCTCTCTCAGTCTCTGAAGGTCCTTTTATAGCCCTAAAAACTACTCCTGAGTGTTGTTGTTAAGGAGAAAGAATTTTTTATTCTGAACTCTGATATCCTTTGCATTTTCTACAAATGAGTAAAAGAAAGATATTGTGTGAAGAGATTTGATTTGTAACACAATGGCTGCTTTTCCTCAGCTGAAGTAGAGAGCATGGAACAAATTTACATTAAGTGTGTGCTCTTATGAGGGAAGAAGTAAGCATTTGGATTTGAAATATGTCGAACACTATTTTTATGAAGGGAAAGTCGTTTCTTTCAGCTGTGATTTTAGTTGTAACTACAGAGGCTCACTCAAAGCATTCATTTTCTACTTCTGGATGTCCTGTTGGTTAAGCTTTAAATCTTCCACATTGTCCCTTTCTTCCCTCAGAGGTAGATTTCAGACAATGTTGGCTCTGCTGTTAAACTTTACAGCTCAGTGGTAATAAACTATCAAGGAAGCTATTTCATGGCCTTTTAGCAATGTAGATGGATGTATTCAGAACAGACATATGTATCTGGTCATGGAACTCATCTCACACATGCCCTCATTAATTGATGATAAATCTATTAGCTGCACAATACAAGCCTCAAAACGGATCTTGTGAGTTCATCCTAGTTACAGTTGTTTTGTTTATCTTTTCTGTCAGTGAAACATTTGAAAGATACGGAAAGGTTAAACCACGGGTGGTCATGGTTAATAAGAAACATTTGAACAGCAGATGGTAGGATAAACCACAAATGCACAGCTTGAGTAGCTTCTTGGGTCCCAGGAGACAGAATAAAGGACTCAAGCATAGCTGTGTCTCATTTACTAAAACACGTATTACCTTTCTTGCTCTCGATAAAAAGAGATTCTGGTAGCATGACTATATCAACAGTGATAAAAGACCAAAATAACTATGAAGGTGGTACTGTGGTCTTAGTCTCATTGCCTTCCTACTTGTTTTGTTCATCATAAATGACCCTGAACTCCTTATATGGTATTTGTTTTAGACCAGGCAATATGGCTACCAATGTAGCTTCTGGCAATAAAAGTAATTGCTTGATATTTAAGGTCAGCTGCATAGGTAAGTGTGCACGTCCCCATACTCCAGTAGTTTCTACACACTGTGGAGAAATTAGGCTGCTTTTGGCTGTAGTAAAATGAAAAATCCAACTCAAATTGCTTTTGGAAAGGAAGGAAATATAATATTGATTTCTGTAAATGGAAGTCCAGAGATAAGAGTCACCTTTACAGTTGACTTAATTATTGAAGGTTTCAAGCTCCATTTGATCACATTTCCCTCATCTCAGCCCTCATTGTTCCCAATCTTAACCTCAGTGTGCCTGGCCTTAACCACGGAACATCAAAAATGGCTACAGAAATTCCAGGTGGCACGTCCGAATCACGGGAAACATCCCTTCCTGTTAATCTCAATTCCAAGTGAAGAAATATTGCAGAGGTCCAGCAGAGAACTTCTCACATGTCCTTGGTCCAAATTTAGTCAAATGCTAATTCCAAAAGGATGCTCTTGGTGTGGGCAACACCACACACTGATTGGCTTAAGCCTGATTTCTGAACAAATCAGCAGTGAAGATCAAGACATTTCCGTAGTTAACTTTAAATAATTAAAACTCTCACAGAATGGATATGGGAATATCTAACACAGTGTCAATGTGCCCTCATCCTTGCCTTAAAAACGGGATTTCTGATGTGGGTGAACAAAACTCCATCATTAGGATATAAAGTTTTCATTGAGCATTGGGGAAGGCAGAGAAAATAAAGATCCCCCCTCTTGTATTCCATTTAGCAGTGTAATAAGTTCTGTTGCCTTCTGTTTTGGAGAGTCCTCCAGCCACTGAAAGGCCTACATGGGCTGGATATTGTAAAAGCAGACATATAAAGAGGCCATCTTTTTTCTAGATCTATGGGCTAAAAGTCTCTTTCCTTACTTTCTCTAACAGACATAGAGGAACGAAAACAGACTACACTCTAAAAGACACTTGTTAAAAAGCAGAAAAATTAGCCTGTTTCCTATGTAGGTCAAAGGAAAACATGCATCTCTTATCCTATCCAGCACGTATTGACAGAATACAACACTACACAGAATTTGGATCATCATCCATAACCAACAATAAGGGTGAAATTGCCTTTACGATGGTGCATGTATAACCCTTGTGAGTTTGGTGCAGTGGAAGGTGGGGAAACCAGGATCCTAACCTAACTGTTCTCTTTCCTAAAGCCATTTATTAGCCTATCTGTGTTAATATATACAAAATATGGAATCTCATTTATACTGATCTATCTTAAGTTGTAAAGCTCCGTTTTAGGTAGTAAAATGATATACTCAATTTTTATTTACCCTAATATGCAGCATCTTTTATTTATTTATTTTTTAATGTTAAGATGTAATCTACCCAATCATCATACAGTTCTGAGCATTCAACATTGTTGATCATGGATGACACTTATATTTTTGTTATCTTTTCTAAAATAGGAGAGATGAGTAACAAAATCTTGTCCATATAATTAGTTTTCTTTTGCTAGGAATTCATGAGTTTAAATATTATTTTGAACATTCTCAGCATCAAGGATAAATGAGTCAGAAAAGAGAGTAGTATTGAGTTTCCACTTAAATAAAAGTTAAGTTCCAGTGTCTGGAAATAAAGTGTAATAAACATTGGAGGAATTGATAAGAGATAAAGACAGATGAATAGGGAGCAATAAATTATTACATGCAAAGCCCTCCTTTCCTTATCTGAAAAGATCCTACGTAGGCGTCTCCAGTTCTAATATGCTATGAGTCAATGATTGCAATCCAGACTGGATAAAACTTGATCTACAATGAACTGGAATAAAATGGGTCTCCTCAGGTCCCTTGCTTTCCCTTACGTGTAAATAGCTTATCTCATCTTGCTCTTAATAATGTCCCAAATCATTTCTAACATGATATCATGATTGTCTCTTTTTAAAAATTTCTCCTTAGAAAGCACCTTTTAAGTTTTGACAATTCATGAGGGCCAAGATACAACTGATTCATTAACATTACTTTCTTAATCAGGACTTGGCTTTTAATAGAAACAGGAAGAGATTCTAAATCAATGCTGCCCAATAGAAACAGAATGTGATCCACAGATGCAAGCCACAGATATGATGTTAATGTTCTAATAGCCACATTAAAGAAAGCAAAAAATAAATAATTGAGATTAGTATTAATAATATATTTTATTTAAACCAGTACATATTTTAACATGTAATT
This sequence comes from Equus quagga, assembly GCF_021613505.1. NCBI lineage: Eukaryota > Metazoa > Chordata > Mammalia > Perissodactyla > Equidae > Equus > Equus quagga. The sequence goes on along the minus strand of NC_060275.1, from coordinate 12,510,604 downwards.
AAAATTAAAGATTACTAACGGGATATTTAATGTTCTTTTTTTTTGGACTGTCTTCAAAATCCGGTATGTATTTTACACTTACAGCACATCTCAATTCAGCCACATTTCAAGTGCTCAATAGCCAAATGTGTTTCATGGCTACCTAACTGAAGAGTGCAGCTCTGATGAATGAAATCTCAACTTATGGCATCACTGAAAAACAGAGTATATATCAGGGTAGAGACAAAACTGGGAGGAAAAGGAGACTGCCTTAGCTCGGGCCGCCATAGCAGATTGTCGTAGACTGGGGGGCTTAAACAACAGAAATGCATCTCTCACCGTTCTGGAGCTGGAAGTCCAAGATCAAAGTGTCAGCAGGGTCAGATTTTGATGAGGACTCCCTTCCTGGCTTGTAGATGGCCATCTTCTAGTTATGTCCTCACACGGCAGGGAGAGAGAGAGAAGCCTTCTGGTGTGTCTTCTTACAAGGGCACTAATCCCAGCACAAGGATCTTGCCCTTGTGACCTTATCCAATCCTAATTACCTCCCAAAGGCCGCATCTCCAAATGGCGTCATGGTGGGGGTCAGGGCTTCATCATATGAATTTAGGGGCAGAGAGGCACAAACATTCAGTCCACAACACTGTTGCTATGGCTCCAGATCATTATAATTGTTCCCCTGACACATGAGTTGAGGGTCCTTATGATCCTGTTTATGATTTTCTCTTGGCTTTTAGGAGAAAGGATTTTTCTCTGAGTTGTTTTGTTTTCTATAAGTGCTTTTAAACATATGTATAACTGTAGAATATAAAAGAAAATATGATTGAAAGAGTTAAGTAGAAACATATGCTCTCTTAAAAAGTGTTAATGAGAAATTAAATGGAAATTGTTTTACTTAGGAAATAACCCTATCCTCTTTGGTCTACTTACCTTCTTTATTGTTTTTAAAGTAGAAACAGAGATATTATCTTAATTAAGAAATATTTTAATTAAGGAGGAATAGATCATTTGGGGAAAATTAGCTGACTGGCTTGTGATTTAACTTTTCAAGCACAGCACAGATTTTCTTTTTCCTGGGCTCCCAGATCTTATATCGAATCTCTTGTAGCAGTTTACTTTCTATGGCTTACAAAGGAGGTCGAGATAAAACTGGTTTAACATCTGAATTTTGTTTCACATTACGTACATTGTATACTAATTTGGAATTCTAAACTCATTCACAACTATTTATATTTGATTCAGGGCTAAATTTGTTCTACTTTACAAATAATGAACTTATCACAATAAGCTGATAGTATCAGTTGTAAAACAACTCTAGATGACTGAAAAAATAACCTTCTTCAAATATACCCTATTGCTTTGTAAGTAGATATACAGAGCTTTTATTGTTGTACGACAATTGAAGAAATTGAGGAAAAGTATCTGTTAAAGATCAAACAAATAATTTGTGTGGTGTCAATGCTTGTCTTCTGGTTCCCAGGGCACTTTTTCTTCACTGTGTAACACTGAACATCCAGATCATTGAAATCCAATTATCTGTCAGTGTTGGCATATTGCCACTAAATCACATCCTGAGGCTTGGTGACATGGGTATGTAGATGAGCTCTAAGACAGGGTGCTCAGATTTCCCACCACTTTATTCGCAATCAGTGTTCGCTTAGACCCCACTACGTAACAAGTGCTACACAAATGGCTTCTGCCTTTGTGTCATGAAATCTGAAGACACTTGACTGCAATCGAACGAGGTTAATCTTCCCTTTAATAAATACAAGGCCATTTTCTTAGCAAGCATATTTTCAAGAGGAAAAAAAGATAAGGAAGAGAAGGTGGAGAAGGAGCAGGAACATATGAAGAAGAAAATTTAGATCTCATAATCCTAGTAAATTGTAGAGAAATCTCTCATTTTCTAGAGATTCAGAAGTTTGATAATTTAGGGATATTTAAGAAACACATCACATCACATCAGAAAAGAAATGTTGATTGATGAACTAAACTAATAGATTATTTCTCTCTATCCTTCTTTGTTCATAAAGTCAGAATCTTCAAAAAACACTTAAAATAATAATCTTCCTGATCCACCATTATCAAATGATCCACCTGCAGAAAGTATAGTAACTTTCCCAAATTACTAAATTAAATCATCCAGATGGCTTTTTTTTCCCTTAAAGATTCACCCTGGCTAACATCTGTTGCCAATCTTCCTCTTCGTTTTTTTTTTTTCCCTCCTCGAAGCCCAGTGCATGGTCGTATATCCTAGTTGTAAGTCCTTCTGGTTCTTCTATGTGAGCTGCCACCACAGCATGGCAACTGACAGATAGGTGGTGTGGTTCTGCAACCGGGTAACGACTCCTGGCCTCCAAAGTGGTGAGAGAACCGAACTTTAACCACTAGGCCATCAAGGCTGGCTCCAGATGTTTTAACAAAACAAATAAATCCAAAATATTACAATTTTAATTGCCCCAAGTAACTTTACTTTGTGTTTTGTTATTTCCACATTTATCATTAAAGTAATGAAAAAATAAGAATTGAAAATTGTTATTTGCTAAAGTTTTAATAAATTTATCTTTAAAATAATTTTCAGTCATTCTGTTAAGTAAAAAAAACCAAATAGATTTTTAAAAAGTGGGTGATACATTAGGTCCAGGATTCCATTTAATCCATTGCCAGGGGTAATATTTTGAATGTTTCATTCTCCTAAAAAGCATTATGATGTGATTTGAATTGAGGGTTTACAAAAATGTGCAATTTTCCCACTATTTCTATTTTAATAAGCCAAGGGGAATTTGTGACAATGATGTAGCCTTTTTTTTTTTTTTTTTTTACCACTTCCTAGGTCTCTGATGTAGAGGAACAAAGTCAACCAAAGAAAATCAGGTTGTAAAAGTGAAAGAAAAACTTCATTAGGAGGATTAGTTATTAAGGTAAGTCCAGAGAACAACATCCCCCATTTCTTGTGAAAATTATTGTGGGCCTAGGGAATTCAAGGGCCTAATTAATGCATTTCTTCTTGTATACTTATGCTGAATATATGTATTCACATCTTTGAGTATTTGCTAAATATACCAGATACTTGCGTTTTCTTATTTCATCTCTTCAAATAACCTAAGTAATTTAGCACTGATGTTATACTAATTTTATAGATGAGGAAACTGAGGCTAAGAGAGGAAAAGCCAATTCCCCAGGGTCACAGAGTCAGTATCTGTTAATTCTGACTTAACAGGGTCTAACTCCAGAGTTTAAACTCAAAAATTTTGCTAAATTTCCTCTCTACATCTTCCATGATTAATTCTTTGGAAAATATGTATTGCTTATATCCATAAAAATGTACTTTAGAATAAAGATGAATTGTACCCATCCATCATCACAAATGAGAAAGCAGTTTATTTGGAAATGAATTATAAGGGCCATACCCTTTGTCATACTAGGAGTACCGGTAATTTTTTCCTCATTCACACAGGAAACATTGAAATACTGGTTTCATTGTCATGTTAAATAAGTCCTAATCAGACTTTCCTAAAGAAACTAAAGCTTGGCCTTTCAGAATGTAGAGATATAATTCATGTTAGAATCCCAGTCTTTGCTATAAGTCATGTGGTGTAATCAAAATGTTAAACTGAGTTCAGTTAAGTAACATTACAAATAAAAATCTGACGTCTTTCCAAAGGATATCTTGGCTACTTTTTCTTGCTACATAGCTAGGTCTTTGCCAAATCTTTCTATCCTACTTCTATTACTTCTACAATAGCAAGAAAAAATATAATATACTTGCTCATTTGGAACAATGCCTTGTAATTTTGCTTTTGAAGAACTGACAGAAGAACTTCCAAATGAAAACATATTTTAGAGAAGCACGCAGGTTTTCAAAGCAAGTGAAATGGAATTTAAAGTGTCCTGCTTTTGAGGTTCTTGTGAGTGAGTGAAAATGCCAAGGGGGTACTACTCTTTTCTCTTTGAACCAGCTGTGGAAGTTGAACTGACCTCTTCATTGTACATGAAGGATGAGGCACTGTATTCAAGGGCGAATGAGACAGTGACACAGAGCAATAAAACCAAAGCCTTTTGTATTTTTCAAGAAGATGATGGATCTATCGTTTCTTAAAACTTCCTCTCAATTAAATAGAGAAATTCAACAACAAATATGTTTTGAGCATTTCTTTGAGCAGAAAATATGAGCCAGTTTTTTTGGCAGCTGCTGAGATATCAGAAATGAGTATAACATGATATAAATATTAGCATAGCTTAATCTTTCTACAAGACAAATGATTGCTGAGGCCATATCTTATAGATTGGACATCTGTGTATGTGTGGTCAGCAAAGGGCTTGCAAAGTCCAAGTTATGCCCAAATAACTTCCCTAATGAAATCTTCACCGTTGACACTATCCTTTTGAATATTGTCACCATTTCCAAGCCACTGCCGTTTCTAGGAAGGACTTAAGCAGCAGGTCTGTGCCTGCAAAAAATGTAGAAGCCAGGAAAAACAGTCTATTTTCCTGGGAAAAATAAAAATAACAGACATCCTGAAAAACAAATGCAATAGAATTTGCTAGCAGAAGAGTCATTATCTATGGAATGCTTTTAGCACAATATACCTAGTTCTTTATTTTTTTCAACTTTATTGAAGTATAATTAATGTATACAATTGTAAGATATTTAAAGTATACATAGTGGTTGTCTGATATACATATGTGTTGTGAAAGGATTCTCCCCATTAGTTAATTAGCACATCCATCACCTCACATATAATCTCTTTTTCTTTTTTTAGTGATAACATTTAAGTTTTACTCTCTTAGCAAATTTCAATTATACAATACAGTGTTATCAGTTATAGTCACCATATTTTACATTAGATCTTCAGAACTGATTCACCTTAGAGCAGAAAGTTGGTAGCCTTTTACCAACCTCTCTCTGTTTCCCCAATTGATAACCACTTTTCTACTCTGATTCTATGAGTTTGAGTTTATTTTTGGATTCCACATGTAAGTGATACAATGCAATATTTGTCTTTCTCTGTCTGACTTATTTCACTTTCATTCATGTTGTTGCAAATGGCAGGCTTATCATGACTCAATAATATTCCACTCTGTACATATACCACATCTTCTTTATCCATTCGGCCAGTGATGGACACTTAGGTTGTTTCCATCTCGCGGCTATTGTGAGTAATGCTGCAATGAACATGGAAGTGCAGATATCTCTTGGAGATTCTGTTTTTATTTCCTTTAGATATGCCTGCTTCTTTAGGAGGGCTTATGGTAAACAAGTTCCTAATATGTGATTTGTTAGGCCTGACTCCCAGGAAAATGTCCTATCAGCTATGTAACTACATGAATATAAAATAAAGATGTTTAATGAACTAAGTGACTTTTTTTGTGTGTAAGTGAGGTGATCACACTACCAACTAGAAACTGCATCTATCATCTTGCACAAAGTACATCAGCCATACAAAGAAAGGACCTGAGGACTGCCACCAACAATGATGGTACTGAATATAAGATCTCTGACTATGGCTAAGACTGACGATAATTTGTCTTTTGTATTATCTCAAACTCTTGAGAATATGGGGTGTAGCTCACGCAGCAGAATACTGTATTGAAACATGTATATGTGATATACATACCACGTATTTTTACCTTTTCTCCCTGCCCAACCTTGTCCCATCCCACATGTCAATCAACTGTGTAGATAGTTTATGAAATTCCTTGACTCACGCATTTTGGTGGGGCATAAAGCAGAAACACACTAAAGAAATTTTTCTCTCTTAGGAAATGATACTTTTTTTTATCCTGGAGGAAAATGAACTGTCTTTAAGAAGCAAAAATGTTACCACATACTGTAGAATAAGGAGAAATTGTTATGAGTTTCAAGAAAAATGGAACCTAGTGGTGTTACAGAACAGTGCTTGATGAGGGAGCCATGAAATGATTCCAGGCAAGCTGGTGTTTAGACATAATGTTCCTAGCTTTGGCCAAAAAAATTCTAGTACCCAACTGATTTTCAGGAAACAGACAGCTGATAGGTTTAAAAGGACTAAAGCTTTAAAATAAAGCAATTAAACACTGACAAGAAGTTCTTCCCACGTTCTCTATGTATTACCCAATGTATCCCAGATAATGGTGAAATTCAAATAGTGGAAGAGGGTCCCAGTAATGACTAGGATGGAATTTCTCATTTAGAAAAATAGGGGTTTCAATATACATATAATGCTACTTAAGGAGAATAAGGAAAGTGTATTTTTTCTACTCAGATTTTTAGACTGGTATACACATTAACCCATGAGCAATTTACGACTGAGTCAGAAATAATTAGAAAGAGGATACAGAGATAATAAGCAAAAGGGTAGATATATACTATTCTCAAAACACGAGAGACTGAAAGACAGAAAGACAGAGATAGAAAGAGTGACGAGCATATACCAATAAAGTGATCTTTAATATTTGTTCTGTGGAATAATATGGTTCTATGGAGTTGCCAAGGGGCTGTGGATTGTGGGGTATAAATGGAAAAGGCACTGAATATCCTGTCCTGACTTTAATCCAAGGACCTCCAATTTTCCTTTATTTTACATGTTAGAGTTTCATGCTTAATTTTGTCTAAGAGAAAACAGTAGATTAAACTGTCTAGCATTTCCACTAAAGACCAAATAATGTAGAAGCAGGTAATTCAGAACACTCCTGTTGTGGAAAATTAGAAGAGAAGGAAACTTGTTTCTTTTAAAATGTAGATAAATTTACTGGAAATCCGTCAAGATAGTTAAGTTTTCAAGATAGTTAAGTTAAGTTTAAGGATGGAGACATGGGGAAGTGAATCCAGGAGTGAAGGGCATTTTTTTCTTAAAGCCACAGCCAATCTCAGGGAAGGTGCATGAGAGGCTCAGAAGCCAAAAGTTGAGCACTGAAGATATGACAAGCTCACAATGCTAGGACGACATGAACTGGAGTGGAGGAGGCACCCTGAAACAAATGCCCAGATAAATTCTACTAATCTGGGTGCTATTCTGAAAGGTTGAACTATAGGACTATCATAAGCAGGAAATAGACATATACTATGAGGGACTTTAGAACAGATTTGATTCATTTCCCTGAAGCCAATTTACTTTGAAATACATCAAAAATATAAAATGGATTGATAGATGGATATATATACGAACACATATATACACAGGAAGGCAACTCAGTAAAAATATTAACGAAAGAACATAGGCGGTAGAAGTGTGGATGTTCACTGTAAAATTGATGTAATTGGATTCTTTAAAAATTTCATGTTAAAATATTGTGAAAATATAGGTGAAATTAGGACTTTGTCAGGCAAAAAGTAATAATGTAATATTTTCTTACCAGCACACATACACTAAAGGAAATATTAGAGAATATAGGATCCTCTGGAGAAGGAAAATGAAGAAATGATGACAACTGTTTGTTATTTACAAGAGAAATATTTAAAATATAAGGCTACATAAAGGATAAAAATAAATGTACAAATAAAGGTAAGTCATGCAAACATTAACTAATATTAATGTGAAAATATTAATGTCAGACAACAAAGGCTTCAAGGCAAAAAGCATTATCAGAGATAAATGCACATTTTATAATGCTAAACAAGGGGCTGGCCCTGTGGCCGAGTGGTTAAGTTTGTGCGCTCCGCTGCAGGCCGCCCAGTGTTTCGTTGGTTCGAATCCTGGGTGCGGACATGGCACTGTTCATCAAGCCACGCTGAGGCGGCGTCCCACATGCCACAACTAGAAGGACCTACAACTAAGAATATACAACTATGTACCGGGGGGCTTTGGGGAGAAACAAGGAAAAAAATAAAATCTATAATGCTAAACCATTTACTTAACTAAGGAATTATAAAGTTCCATTATTATACAGCAAACACTGACATAAACGATGGAAAAATAAATAAATAATTATAATGAGATGCTTTATCCCAACTCTCTCAGTAACTCATGGACAAGCACAGCTAAATCATAAGACAAAAAGATCTGAACGTAATGACTAGTAAACTTCACTTAATGGTACAGCTATTGGACTCCCAAATGTGGAATATAAATTAGTTTCAAGCACACTGAAAATTTACAAAGTTGATCCTATGTTGTGCCATGAAGCAGGTCTCAACAAAATTCTCGTGGCTGAAATCATACATGCCATCTTCTGTGACTGAAAATCAACTAAATTAAAAATTAATAAAAAAGGATAAAGAGAAAACCCCTGTGTTGAGATGCTAAGAGACATACTTCTAAATAACTCATAGGTCAAATAGGAAATCACAAAGAAAACTCAAAATATTTTTAGTTACCTGAATAGCAATAAAAATAAGAAATATGAAATGTTTTATTGCCTCAATTTGGTGGTGGTTACATGGCTGTTTTTTGTGACAAACCATTGAGTTATGGACGTTCCTTTTGTGTGATTTTCTATACCTGGCTTATAGTTTTACAAAGAAGTGCTAAAGAAAAGAATATTTCTATGGTATTCTGGCCACAGAAAGTAAGACAAGGGATTCAAGACATCCTTGAGGCAAAACAATGATACCAGATAATGGAAAAACAGAATATTATTAAAACTCTAGCTTTATGTTTTATAATGTCATCTAAGCTGAAAGGAAATTTACCTTTATGTGGTAGTTTCTCATAAAATTATGGCAAACAATCTCTTTATGTCACACAAACACACACACACACTCAGTGTTTAGACCTGTGTCACTAACTCTGAGGCTTTAGGGAAATAAATATAATCTCTCTGTGCCTCAGTTTCCTCATCTGTAAAATAAGAACAATATAATAATAGTAGTCACCTTAAAAATGCTAGCTATGAGTTCTTATATATAATATTTTTGGTTTTCAATGCATTTTTTATATAAGAACATTTCTTTACTACATCAGAAGAATTTGTGTGACCATAAAATTTGACAATAAAACATCTGATATTTTAATTAAATAAAAAACTGTGCAGTTGTCTTGCCTTTATTCAGTTAGTTTATTTCTAAGTTTCCAATGTTTGTTATTAGAACAAGAGGGACCTCCTTCTGGAAATTCTAAGGATTAAACAGCTGTGCTTTTCTTCACATGAAATACCAGTGTTTATGACAAACATATCACATTTTTAATGATTACAGCTTAATTGAAACATTTTCCTTTGAGGGAAAGGCTATGGGTCTCGGTGAAATATTAGGAAAAACTAGTCATATCAGTACCTCATTTACATTAAACTCTGTACCACATTATTTTTAGATGATGTGTTCTTTTTCTGTTACTACATAAATAAATTACCACAAATTCAGCAGCTTAAACAACACACATTTATTAGCTCACAGTTGGGTAGGTCAGAAATCTGTCAGGACGTGGTTTGGGTCTCTGCTTAGAGTACCAGAAGGCTGCACGCAAGGTGTTTCTTGGGGTGAGTTCTCACCTGGAGGGTCTGCAGAGACACTGGCTTCTGTGATCTCTAGGTATCTCATCCAGGTTGTTGGCAGAAGTCCATTCGTTGCAGATGTGAGACCCATGTCTCCATTTCCTTGCTGGCTGTGAGCTGGGGGCCACTCTCTGCTCTTAGAAGCCACCTGCATTCCTACTCACATGGCCCCCTTCAAAGGGTTGTCAAGTCATTCTCTCACTTCTTTTTCTGTCATCAGCCAGAGAAAGCTCTCTGCTTTTAAGGGTTCATAGGATTAGGTCAGCCCCACCTGGAAAATGTCCTTAACTTAAAGTCAACTGTACTATAAAATGTAACTGGCATCACCAGACTGATGCCAGATCACATTCACAGTGCTGGGGATCAGGGTGTGAATGTGGACTCAGGGTAGAGCCATGCTTTACAGAACTCTGTCTTCCACAGATGATGCCATGGTTGGCTACAATGGCCCCTTTATTGAATCCTTATCTGCTCAAAGTTGTGACCATGACCATCTTCCACAGTTTTAGGGGTACATTCTTTGGAGTCTTTAGATACTTTTACCTAGGGATGGATGGGAGACAGAAATGTAACTGTAAGCTACAAGAATTTTCTGATAAGCCATCTTGTCCAACAGTGGAACAGGTTACGTTTGGGTGTAATAATCTCATTATTGTAGAGCATATTTGACTGGTAGCAAATGACCCCCTAATATGGACTTTAATGTGGAGTCTCTGCTGTGAGGAGAAAGGCTAGACTAAGTAAGCGGTCTTTAAGTTTCCCTCCAACGCTGGTATAACAGGACTCGATGACTTCTGCAATGGTTTACTACGTAGCCTCCTAAATGTGAATTTTTATGGTTCTAGTATTAACCTTGAATCAATTAAAGTAGAATTTAAAACAAAAACAGGAATTTTAAGAAGAAAAGAATATAGATATTATGTAAATTTCTCACATTTTACTATGTGAAAACTAAAGCTATTTTATATGTGAAGTCAAATGACTTTACCAGTTTCCTCAATAACAGATTTTGGACTCTAATCTAGATATTATGCTGCTATTCATATGAGGCTTTGAATATGTTTGGCTCCTTCTTGGACAAATATAACCACAGAAAAAAATGTCAGGATGAATAAATGCCTGATTTTGACAGTGGACTTTTTCATTCTCCTTGCAATCTTTACGACTGAAAATTTATTTTAAAAAACTTGATGAGGCTAGCAGATTCACCTCTATTCTGAGTGCGCAGAGACTCAACAAGGACAACACGGACGTTTAACAGAGGTCAATAGGAGAATTCCTCACTAAATGGACATAAAAATAATTAATTAAAAGAAGACTTATTAGTTTTTACCATGATATTCCTGGAAGAAAGCAGAAATTCTATGCAATGTAGTCTATATGACCTAGGATTTTGTAAGTGAAAATGATGGATTATTTGAGAAAAGAGATGATGCAAGCAGAAGGCATGAAGTGGTGGTTTAGAATATTCAGCAAGGTGAACTTGGAGGGAAATGTTTCATCGATATTCTTTCTAATGTGTCGCAAAGGCAAATGGGCACTGATCCCAGAAAAGTAGATATTAAAAGAAAACAAACCCTATGGCATGAAAAGTTAACTGTGTCATTGGCATACACTTATGGATATTAATTCAATTCAACAGCATTTATGAGAGGCTGCTGTCTATACATCCTCAGATTAGCCACTGGGTAAAAAAAAGAGCTGGACCTAGCAAAAGAGGAAGTAAGTTCATAACTAACTAGAAAACATTACAGTTATAACAAATTCTGTAATGTAAATCTAACTAAAGTGTTATAGAATCACAAATGAGGGAATAACTACATCTGTCTAGGAAAATCATGAAGAAGCTCACAAAAAAATGAAATTTGAGCTGGTCCTTAACAAGATTTCAATGGGCTAAGATGAGCAGAATGAAACTCCAGCTAGATGGAATAGGATGGAATTCCATGAGCAAAATCATTGAGCCATTCCAAGTGCATGCTCAGGTCAGAGAGGGAAGAAATGCTAGGAGAAAAAAACAATAAGATATTTTAAACCTAGAATGAGAAGATTCCTGATTATAAAATAGATTGAGTCTTCTTGTCTATTAATTAAGAGAAAATTTGACTTTTGACCACAGGAGACATAAAATAATACTATGCCAGAGTAATAACTTTAGTGGAAATATGGAGGATGGACATATGAAAGATATAGAATGTGAAGACATAGAAACCTGGTGGGAAACTATTCCAGATGTTTGAGTGGCTTATAATAAAGAATTCACATCAAATACCGGTGGGCAGTATGAAAAGAGGATGAAGAATTGAAAATGTCTCATTTCTTCCTCTCTGATTCTATATTACCTGTTTACTTTCTTGTACTTGGCTTTTATTTTGAGTTAACCTAGTTAGAGTAAAAGATGTAATCAAAACAAATGAGTAGCTCTGAACTTTAGAAAGGTTGTATCGCCTTCTGACATTTCTCTCCACTATCATTGGACTTTGTTTTAGCTTCAATTATATGGATCGTTTTCTGAAGATTTTTAACTTCTTAATAAAAGCCAACCAAGTTTCCATCCATAGGTAGTTAAGAAAACATATTCCTTTCATTAATCAGAATCCAAGTTATAATAAAGCCTTTAACTGAGCAACTGACATGCTCTGTAAATTTGACTTATACTGGTTGATATTCACATGCTATAGAAACGCTTTCAAATAATTAATTCTTCCTTATAATAATACTGTAGATTAATATAATGCAGATTTTAATCTGCCATCTTTGTTCACCTATTTCCAAAGAAACGCTCTTTTTAAATAAGGCTCATAAAAACATAAATGACTAGTATTTCAATATTTTATATTACTGTGCTTGTACTAAATATCATAAGAGCACAATATATTTAGCATTAATTCTTAATTATGCTTTCTGGAAAAGTAATGAGAAAACTTTTTCATACCAGTCATATGCCTCTAACAATGTTTGTTTGTTTTAGAATATTTTCTTATTTTTATTAATTTCAACCTCATCTACTGCCAAAAATCCCTCTAGACATATAATATACATAAACCCTTATATCTTCACAAGCCTAACTCTTCATATAAACCAGCACAATAATGAGAACACAATGTGATTCAGATATTTCAGTAACTGATTGACATTGTCTTATTAACTTCTCATAACCACGCAGAGAGATAGACATTATTCCCTCATTGAGGAGATGTGAAAATTGGTTCAAAGTGACTTAAAAATCTATGAAAAGTCTCTGTTAGTAAATTGGAGTATCACGATTCAAATCCAAATCTATCTGCTCATTGTCTCCCCAATATTCAGATCCCCATTTTCTTTTGCAACAGACCTCATTTTGTTTGGAGTTAGAAAGTGTACATTTGCAAATACTTTGAAATACTCACTTGTAGCCATCAGTTGCTGTTTGACTCAGTTACAGATAATTACGTATAAATGAAACTCTACTCTTTCACTCGACTTTGTGAGGTTTTGGAAAAGCTAATCTTTTCTGGTTTAAAAAGTAAAAACAGTTTAAATAAATGGTCACTGTCTTCCTACTCCTCCTCAATTGTGATTGCTAGATACAGCAACCATATTGACAACAAGAACACACAAGCCACAAACTCAAGATGGCAGAAAGAAAGGAAGACCAGGTCCCTTGTGACATAGTGGAGTACGGTCCATGCACTTCCTGACTCTGAATTTCTTTCTAGGAGAGAAATATGCATCTTTATTTCATTAAACCACTATATTCAGATTCCTATTAAATGCAGCCAAAAGTAATATAGATGATTGGACATAACATTAAATAGGAAGAAAGAGATTATGAACTACGTAGTTGAAATGATTTAATTAACTTTAACTGAACAATTCTTAGTTTTGAGTGCCTGAGCAACCAAAATTATCAAGGAAACACATTTGGATATATACCAGTAAGAAAATATAGAGCCTCATGAGCAGCAATAGGAATAGCCTAAAATTTAGAGAACCTACTCTCTGCAAAAGCAACAGTAAGTGCCTGAAACGCATCTTCTTTAATCCCCAGCACAATAGAGACATTGCACTAAAAATTAAAGAAAGATAGTAAGAAATATTGTGTATATTAAGACACAATGCATATAGAAATATAAAACACATATGTGGAGATCTACATAACAAAAATGTTATCTGTGGTCATTTTCGTATAATGGAATGATAAATATTTCTTTAATGTCAATGAGCATCTTCATGTCATTAATTATTCCTCCAATTAAAATTATTATGTTTGCATATTGATTTTTTGTTTTTGTACAAATTGCATTGAGATAAAAATAACAGCAGCAACATCAATAATGATGGTACTCTCATGCATAATTTTGCCTATATCTCAGTGCTCTTCATAATCACACAAATTCACAGACGCAATTAGTCAAAATGAATTGTCTTCAGAATCTGTTCATTATATACTCTACCAACTCTGAAATGTTATCAACACTGTAGTGTTCGTTTAGTCATCATGGCTACTGGGGTAAATGAGACACTCTGTGGAAGTAGGAGTGACACAAGTTTTCAGAATCCAGCAATATATAATGGCCAGCATCACAAGCATATGCAGTTAATTTCCAGGTACAACCTGCCTTTATAAAAGTTTATTATCCAAACCTGTCCCCACCCCATAACAGACAGTTGAAAATCTCAGAAATGACTCCATAAGTCCTTCCTCAAAAGGAACCAAAATGGGCAAGGGGAACTTATTGTTAAAAATTTACGATAGAGCTTAATGTTTTCCCTCTCTACCCGGCCCAGTTCTTTATAAGCAATTTGGGGATGGTTTTGTTTGGAGTCAATTGTGCAACTTTTTTTTTCTTTTGAGTTATGTATATGATGGCCTTCTTGAGTTATTTGGCCTTGGCCAATTAACATTTCAGAGCTTTTATGTAAATCAGGAAGCTACAGGGTTATGGGACCAAAGATATTTGACTTCCCAAATTTTAGCATTAGTATATCAAATATAAAATGAACACCAAGAAAACAGGAAGGTGTGAAGATACAAAAAATTGCCAAGAAGATACACAGCAAAAATCATCATCATCACCATCATTGTCATCATCATAACCAAGACTCTAAACACTCTCTCTGAGAGAGATGAAGTTGAGGTACCCTGGTGAGATGGTCCAGCCACATTTCAACTGCTTAATATTCACATGTGGCTAGTGGCTACTGTATCAGCAGAGTTCTAGATAACCTCAAGGGTATCAGGCTTATCTCAGTAAAATTAGGAATTCATCTTTTGAAGTCCATTAATAAATATTTTGGGGTTTATTATCATTTAATGTATATGTTCAGAAGTTTTACATGTTTATGTAGTTTACTTTTACATTTTTATTTCATTGCTTTTATACTTAGAATGTCCTTTTAGCAGAATATTGTTTAAATATTCAATAATACTTTCTTATTTATAGTTTACTTTTCATTTAAGCCTCTTAATTTTATCTTGGCTGTGTTATGGTATATGATGTAAGGTAAAGCTGAGTAATTTTCTAAAAGTTTAGATAATTTTCTTAGCAACATTTCTTGAATAACCCTTTATTTCCCATTGATTTGTATCATCACACAATACATGAAGTTTAGTAGAGCTATCCTTTTTTTTCTCTTTTTGGACTATTCTTTTTGATTACTTTTAGAATCATTTTGTAAGATAAATATCACATTGAAATTTTTGTTGGAATTACAGTAAATTTGTAATTGACGTGGGAAGAATTCTTACTATTTCTTAATCATCTTATATTTCACTGCCCACTCCTACCATTGCATCTCCATATGCCATTCTTTAACCTGTGTCCTGTTTAACTTTCTTCTTGGTACTCTTTTCCACCTGACAGCATATTGCTTATTGCTTATGATTGGTATGCCCAAGTAGGTTTCATTAGGGAAGTCCTCTTAAAGCACAGTATCTTTAAAGCCTGGAACAATGTAATCATATTTGATTCTCAATAGATATATGCTGGACTAGGAAAGAATAGAAAATTGGGATTTTTACAATGTTTTGTTTCTTTCTCCAAGAATCTGGAATGAGAATAATATCACCTGCTGAGCAAATATATAATAAAAACATATATTAAATTATAATTTTAAATTTTGAAGGCAAATAACAATTGTTGAGTGAAGACAAAATGCCAAGAATATTTCTGGATGTTTTATATACGTTATTTCTCTTTGTCTTCCCAGTTACCTAAAGAAACTATTTCTTTAGTTCTAAGGGTAAACTGTCTGAAGACCAGAGACAATATGTAACTTACTCAAATTTAAAGTAGTATATAGGAGAGATCACGTCTGAAGCTTTTTTAGATTTTTTTTTACCTGTTCCATGTGGAAATACATGAGAGAAACAAACCTGCAAGAGTTTGCTCTCAGAGATGTGTTAGAGGATTTCACGTACATCATCTCATTTAGCCCTTATAATAATCCTCAAAGGATTATAACCTCCATTTTTTTCTAATAATTGAAGGTAGTTTGAAATTCAGGTAGTCCTACAAATAGCAAAGATTCCCAATAGAGATACGACAGCACATCCAATTTGCAGGTGACAATTTACCACAAATGACCATTTTAACACTTTCAGAAAAATACTTATGACGTAACTCCTTTATTTATCACCAAAGTATTTTAATGCAAATAGAATTTCCTTGATGATCAATTTCATTCTGAAATGGTACAAGGACAACAGCTCTATCTGAGAAAGTGGAGGCAGAGTTCTTTGATCTGATGTAGAGCTTCAAAAATTTTCAGTTTCCCACTCTTTTCACATTAATTAAAAGGAACCATTTTTAGAAAAAGATGTAGAAGACAGAAAATATCAAATCTTGGTATGTCTTCCTCATAGCAACTGCTTCACAGTGTCAGTTAATGTACAACTAATCACCCACTATACAAATTCATTCAAGCTACAATGATTTAACAGGGATCTGCATCTGTAAGTTTTAATTATCTGTTTCATCAGGCTATGAATAAACCAAAGTAGGTTAATTTTTTAAATCCTACTTGGAACAAATGTTTTGACTAAGTTTGAAATTTAGCCAACACCTGGTGAGATTATAGGAAAGAAGGAAAACAGACAAACTGCCTAAAATTATGTTTGCCATTATCCATCACTTGGTTTTGTTTTGATAAATCAAGAGTTTTCTAAACACAATCCTTGCAATTAATTAAAAGGGAGGCATTAAACCAAATGCTGTGTTTTTAAAATGTGATTATTTGTTAACAATGTGTTGTTATGTTATGCCAGTTTCAAGAAGAGACCCTTGCAAATGTTAGTTGAGACGATATTCTGATGTACCAGCATAGTACGGTACACTCTGAATAGTTGAGGGACCATTGTCCTTCTATATCCTGGTCCTCCTAGGTTTGTGGCTGTAACTGACTCTTTAGTATATTTTCACTGTTCAGGTACTACACATATTTATATCACATTAAGCCATAATAGTACCAGGTGTCCCTAATGAGTGTGGTTAATCTGAACACTCATTACTGCAATCCTCCAGGGATGGCAGTGCAGAGTGCAAGGGGAATGCTAATTAATTTCAATATTCAATACTTAGGAACTAGTCTCTTTTCAAAATTATTTTGCCACAACTATCATGTGGCAAAAGCAAAGCAATTATTTTCAACTACAGAATTGGGATAAGAAACTCAAGTTCACTCAATATTTCACTCAACACTAGGGAAAATATTGAACATTTATTGCAGGAACAGATGATACTGAGGTTGTGTCTTTGAAGGTAATACATTGATTCCCCAGAGAAGCAATAACCAGCTATTTTAGTATGATGAAGGAACGAGTTGTCTTGTTTTAGTATTTCATCGAGGTACCTACATTTGGAAACTTTATGATCAAAACTCAAGATACAGAATTTTATAGCAACTATTTCACTTAAAAGCTGGCGGCTGGATTCTCCAGGCACATTATTCTCCTTGTTGAGGAGAACATCTGTTGACTGCAAAGAGAAATGGCATATAAAGAAAATTAAAATCCTAACTCAGGCTGACGAAAATTATACAAATTTTGTTAGCAAGAATAGACAGAGCAATCTATTGAGTGGTAGTGGGACAGTTTATTACCGACAGATAGGTGGTATATATTATAGGTGCATAAAGTGCAATATTATTTTAATAATAATAAATTATAACTATATAAATTATTTTTGATGCTGTATACTTAAAGTGACTGTAATTGATAAATTCTTCTATTTTATTAAATAAAATTACCAACTTAATAACTAGTGGGGAATTTTACTTAACTTGAACATATCTAGTTTCTGAAATGGCACATAGTGTATACTTTATAGAATCAGTTATGTGTTCACTTGAGATATTTTTCTAGATTTTATATTTAAGTACCACAGATTTAGCCAAACAACCTGTGATTTTGATAGATTTTTAAGTAACCTTAATGTTGGTTATAAATTATTTTGATTTATAATATCTGCAATATGGTTCAAATTTATAATTTAACTTGATACAATATCTGTAGTTGACTTCAAAATACCTTAATTTAGACAGTGCAACATTATGTGTTTTGTTTTAAGTTCACCCAATGGGGGATCCACTCCCCAAATCAGAAATACACACCACAGAGATGATTAGCTATTGTTCAATAAGAAGGCCTCACTGGAGTGTAAGCTGTTATATGTGCTTCATTTTCCTTTCTCTCTAATCAACAAAAGAGGCTTTTCTAATTAGTAGCATAAATATTAAATATGAATTTTTGATGATGAAATTAGTGTCTTGTTAGTCACAATAATGGGTATTAAAAATGTTTTCCACTGATGAAATTACTGTCAGGAACTGGATATATAAGAATCTAGCTTTTCACCTTTACCCTAAGGGAAAATCAACTAGTTTTTTCTTTTTTTTGCTGGGAAAGATTTGTCCTGAGCTAACATTTGTTGCCAATCTTCCTCGTTTCTTTTTCTTTCCCCAAAGACCCAGCATATAGTTGTATATTCCAGTTGTAGCTCCTTCTAGCTCTTCTACATGAGCTGCCACCACAGCATGGCTACTGACAGACAACTGGTATGGTTCTGCTGCCTGGGAACTGGGCCCGGCCTGCCTAAGTGGAATGTGCGGAACTTCAACCACTAGGCCATCAGGGCTGACTCTGAAAGCTGCCTGGTTTTCATCCCTAAGTAGTCCTGTGATTCCTGATCACCTGTGCTTGATTAGATGGTTAATTGAATATTGACAATTTTGCCTCAGGGGGACTCTCCATTCTAGTTGCTCTCAGAGTAACAAAGCAGGCAGAACACTGAGACTTCAGGGAGCTTATAGGCTGAGTTTATGTCGAGTTTTTGCTAAAATGTCTTGTGTGGGCATAATTTGATTTGAAAGTTTCTTTCATTATAACCTTGGAGACAGCTTGTAAAAGAGTAGCTCATTTTACGTCAACCTGAAACTATAGCTGCACATTGATAACTACCAAGAAACACTTAATATTTTTGTCTTCCAAAATTGGCTTCAGCCAGTTCTCAAACCTGTGACAGAGCCTTTGGTCTGGTTTCTGCACACAGAGTGCAGGTTGAAAGAGGTTAACTTGGAGCTCAAATCCAGTCCTTTCCTCTCTCAATAAACTTTATTCTTCCAGAGTTACATCATCCCAAAGAGAGAACTTTTATCAATTCAGATAAAGGCCACTGTATTTTCATTCTGGCTCACTGTTACCTTATCTTTACAAAGCTTAGTCATGGACCTAAATCTTCTTAATGAGCAATAGTCACAACAGGATTTAACTCTTTACCTAGTACCCTCCAAGCTAAACAAATATGCACCTTATTTTCTAAAGTAAGGTAGCTAAGTTAGTGAAGAGAAGACTCAAAACAGAGATTGAGGTTATAAAGTTATGAGGATACCTGGGTAACCAGGAAGAAAATAACTAAAAAATACACAGAAAAGGAAATGAGAAAGAAATCAAAATGGTACACTACAAAAAATCAACTAAGCATAAAAGAAGGCAGTAATGGAGGAAGTGAGGAACAATAAACATATGACACATACAGAACAAATAACAAAATGGCAGAAGTAAGTTCTTACTTATCTTTAATTACTTTAAATGCAAATGGATTAAACTCTCTAATTAAAAGATAGAGAATGGCCAAATGCATAAAAAACAAGATCCAACAACATGCTGTCTTCAAGAGACTTAATTTATATCCAAAAACACAAATAGATGAAAGTGAATGAATAGAAAAAGATATTTTAGGCAAATAGTAACCAAAATAGAATTAGGGTCGCTTTACAAAAATCAATAAAAATAGAATTTAAGTCAAAAATGGTTACAAGAGACAAAAAAAGGATATGACATTATATATTGATAATAGAATCAATCCATCAAGAAGATATCAGAATTATAAATATATATACACCTAACAATACTGCACCAGACGATATTAAGCAAAAATTCACAGAACTGAAGGGAGACGAAAACAGCTCCCTGATAATAGCTGGAAACTTCAATATCCCATTTTCAATAATGGATTGAAAAACTAGGAAAAAGAGCAACAAAGAAATAGAAAACTTGATCAATACTATAAACCAACTAGCCCTAAAAGAAAATACAGAACACTCCATCCCAAAACAAAAGAACACAGATTTTTCCCAAGTGTACATGGAACATTCTCAATGACTAACTATATGTTAGATCACAAAACAAGATAAATTTATAAATATCTCAATAAATACAGAAAGATTTCAATCACACAAAGTATTGCTACAAGCCAAAGGAATGAAATTAGAAGTCAAAAACATAAGGAAAACTGGAAAATTCACAAATATATAGAAATTAAAACACTCTTAATCAATAGATCAAAGACAAATTTACAACAGAAATTGGAATATATTTTAAGACAAATGAAACTAAAATACAACATAGCAAAATGAGAGGATGCAGTAAAAGCAGTTCTCACAGGCAAATTTATAGCTGTAAATGTTTACCTTAAAACAGAAGAAATCTCAAATAATCTAACTTTAAATCTTAAGAACCTAGAAAAAGAAGTACGACCTAAACTCCAAAGCCAACAGAAACAAGGAAATAATAAAGATAAGAGCAGAGATAAGTGAGACAAAGAAAAAATATAGAATCGGTGAAACCAAAAGTTGGTTCTTTATAAAGATCAACACATCTGACAAACTTTTAGCTAAACTAAGAAATGGAGAAGGAAGATTTAAATTATTAAAATTAGAAATGAAAGTGGGACATTACTACCAACCTTACAGAAATAGAACGTTTTATAAGATAACACTATGAGCAATTGTACACCAACAACTTGGATAACCTAGATGAAACGGACAAATTACAAGAAACACGAAACCTATCAAAATAAACTCATGAAGAAATAGAAAATCTGAATAGACCTATATTAGTAAGGAGATTGAATCAGTAATAAAATCTTCCCAATAAAGAAAAGCCTAGGGCCAGATGGCTTCACTGGTAAATTCTACCAAACTTTTAAAAAGAAATTAACAACAATTTATCTCAAACTCTTCCAAAAATTGAAGAGGAGGGAACATTTCAAACTCATTCTAGCATTACCTTGATATCTAAACCAGATAAAGTACATCAATATTTTTTATCAATATAGATGCAAAAGTCCACAACCAAATACTGGTCAACCAAATCCAGTAGCACATTGTACACCATGAACAAATGGAATTTATCTCAGGAACTCAAGGATCATTCAACATACAAAAAACAGTAAATATAAAGCACGACTTTTAATTGCATAAAGGAAAAGACATATGATCATCTCAATAAATGCAGAAAAAGCATTTGACAAAATCCAACACCATTTCATGATAAAAACACTTAGGAAAGTAGCAAGAGAAAACTTTCTCAACATGATAAAGGGCATTTATAAAATAACAGAAACAGGGACTGATCACGTGGCCGAGTGGTTAAGTTTGCGCATTCTGCTTCAGCCGCCCAGGGTTTTTCCAGTTTGCATCCTGGGCGCAGACTTAGCACTGCTCATCAAGCCATGCTGAGGTGGTGACCCACACAGCACGACTAGAAGGACCTATATATACAACTATGTACTGGGGGGCTTTAAGGGGAGGAAGAAGAAGAAAAAAAGATTGGCAACTGATATTAGCTCAGGTGCCAGTCTTCAAAAAAAAAAAAACAAACAAAGAAACGGGTAACATTGTACTCAGTTGTGAAAGACTGAAAATCTTCCTCCTAAGATCAGGAATAAGATAAGGAGGCCCACTTTCCCACATCTATTTAACATAGTGGAAGTTCTAGCTGGAGCAACTAGGCAAGGAAAAGAAATAAAAGGTATTCAGATTGGAAAAGAAGAAATAAAGGAGACCTCTACACAGAAGACATGATCTTAAATGTAGAAAATCTTAAAGGATTCAGACACAAAACAAGTTATTAGAGCTAGAAAATGAATTCAGCAAAGTTGCAAGATACAAAATCAACGCTCAAAAATCAATTGAAACTCTATCAACTAGCAATGTACATTCTGCAAAGGAAATTAAGAAAATACTTCTATTTATAATATCATCCAAAAGAATAAAATACCTAGGAATAAATTTAACCAATGATATGATAGACTCAGATGCTGGAAATTACAGAACATTGCTGAGAGAAATAAAAGAAGATATAAATAAACAGAAAAACATTCCATGTTAATGAATTAGGAAACAATTTTATTAAGATGGCAATACTAAACAAAGTGATTGACAGATTCAGTGCCATCCCTAACAAAATCTCAACAGCCTTTGTGCAAAAATGTAGAATATGATTCTAAATTCATATGGAATTGCAAAGGCTTAAATATCCAAAACAATTTTGAAAAACAACAAATTGGAGGACTCCCATCCCCAATTTCAAAATTTACTGCAAAGTTGCCTTAATCAGAACAGTATGGTATTATGGTACTGGTATAAAGATAGACATATGGAAAAACAGAATAGATTAAGAGTATGGAAATAAACCCATACTCTCTGGTTAATTGATTTTCAACAAGAGTGCCAAGATCATTCAACGTGGAAAAGAACTGTCTCAGCAATAAATGGTGCTGGGTCAGCTGGATATCCACATGCAAAAGAAAAAAATTGAACTCCTACCTAATACCACCGCAAAAATTAACTCAAAATATTCAAAGACCTAAATATAAAGCTAAAACTATAACCCTTAGAAGAAAATATAGAGGTATATATTTATGATCTTGGGTTTGGCAATAGAGTTTTAAATATGACACCAAATGCACAAGCAACAAAATAAAATATGGATAAATTAGACAAATTTAAAAACTTTTGTGCATCCAATGACATTATCACGAAAGGGAAAAGATAACCCACAGAACGAGAGAAAATATTTGCAAATCATATATCTGATGAGGGCCCAGTATCCCGAATATATAATGAACTCCTAAAACTCAACAACAAAATGCCAAACAACCCAAATGTAAAAACTGACAAAGGACTTGATAGACCTTTCTCCAAAGAAGACATACAAATGGCCAACAAGCACATGAAAAAATGCTCAGCATCACTAGTCATTATGGAAATGCAAGTCAAAACCACAAAACCACTACTTCCTACCCATAGGATGGCAATAATATTAAAAACTGAAAATAAGTGTTGGTGAGAATGTGGAGAAATTAGAAGTGTCATACAGTGCTGGTGATAATGTAAAATGGGGCACTTTGGTGGTGCCTCAAAAAGTAAACATAAACTTACCATATGATTCAACAATTCCACTTCTAGGTATACTCCCACAAGAATAAACACAGGCACTCAGACAGATACTTGTAGCACAGTGCTCATTGCAGCATTGTTCATAATAGACAGAAAGTGAAAACAACCTGTGTCCGTCAACAGATGCATGGAAAAATAAAACGTGGTATGTACATACAATGTAATATTATTCAGTCTTAAGAAGGAATTAAGTTTTGTTGCATAGTAAGTGTAGATGAATCTCAAAAACACTATGCTAAATGAAAAAAGATCCAGACTCAAAGATCACATATTTATGATTTTGTTTATATGAGATATCCATAATAGGTACATCCATAGAGACAGAAAGATCGATGGTTGCCAGTGGCTAGGAGGAGTTGGGAACATGAAGTGACTTCTTAATGATAAAGGATTTGCTTTTAGAGTGATGAAAATATTTGGGAACTTGATAGAGGCGTTGGTTGCACAACATTGTGATGTACTAAATGCCACTCAATTGTATACTTTAAAACGGTTATTTTATGTTATGTGAATTGCACCTCAAGTCAAAAAAGCAGTTGTTCGTTTTCTGCAGTGTTCTGATTGAAAGGTAGCCATGGCAAAGCTTTTGGGTGGCTTGGCTCTTGTCGTTTCAACCTTTAAAAGAATACTCGAGTCTATGGTCAGATCATTGTCATATGCCAATACGAAATAAATAAACTATCGAAACTATAAACCTCCTTTTATAAAAATATAAATTTTTCATTTGTTCTTTTACTCTAATTAAATAAGACTGTGACATGTATAAATATTTCCCTGGATGATTTCTTTTGCTATCAGTTTCATTAACACTAAGTTGCATTCACTATTATACATTTATGAATTTACTTTTCAACCATTTAGTCAAGAAATATTTATTGAGCACTTATTCTGTGTGCTTGGGATACCTCAGTCAATCAAGCAAAGATCCCTGATTATCAGGAGTTTACATTTCAGCAAACAGAGATAAAGAATAAAAAATGAATATAATAAATGTTATATGATTTAGAGTACAGGAAGGAGACTGGGTGATGATTCTGTGTATAATTTTTAATAGAGTATATGACGCTAATTGGGTAAAAACTTTGCTGACTTTTTTCATTTCATTATAGAAAATTATAACAGTTCATAAATTACTTTAAAAAATAAACTCTCTTGCTCTTAATCTTTTATTTTTTTACTTACACTATTCCTCTTTTGCATTTTGGAAAATTAAGAGGAAAATTTTCCTCCTTAAATTGTGACATAGATTGTATAAAAAAATATTTAAAACCCACCAAATCAGCAAAAAATAGAGTATACTAGTATAACATTAAAATCTTTCAAGTAATTAATAATGAGGTTGAACCAATCTTCTTATATGCTTATTTGTCTCTTGGATTTTCACTTTTGTACCATAGCTGTTTATTATTCATCCTCAATTAAGAGGTAGATTGCCTTTGAAAACATGTGAATATTTAAATTAACCTTTACTTGGGATACTTATTAAAATAAATATTTATAAGTAGTTATAGATATATTTTGCTTTTGAAAATCTAAATTACTAATTAACATATCATTTTACTTTATTTAACACTTCCTTAAAGCAAACTGGTGTAAATATAGTTTACCTACATGGTTAAATCAACATCTTGCGTATGTATGCTGCACCTGCATTTGGAACCTTTCTCAGGTCGTCACAGTATGTTGACACAAATGATATGACATTAGAATCAATACCCCAACTTTTCTGTTTTTATTCACATCGGTGAAGAAAGGATCCTCAGGACTCTGGAAAATTCTCACTACTAACACGTGAGGGGGGATTTTGAAGGCTCAGACTGGTCCACATACTGGAGTTCCCACTCCATTTCCCCCTGTTCATTCCTCTGTCTCGGTTCACCACGGAAGCTGCCTGGGGCTGCCTCAGTCTCTGCTTGCTTTTGGAACTCACAATGAGAAGACTAGTATCCATGCCAGAGGTGATACATACCAAGGCTTTCAAAATCTCCCATCTTCTACCTGGCAGACAACGTTGAGTTCTTTCCAGAAGAGCAAGGAGTCCATTGCCCAGTGATTTTTCGCACTGTCGTGGGAAACCTGAAGCAAGTACCCTGCGCAAACATTGTAAAAATTTCTCAAGAAAACAACTTCTTTAGCACTTTACCTCGAATCCCTCCTTTCACAGGGAATGAAATTCAGTTCTACCAGGTCAGGCAGGGCACAGATTCCATACTTTCCCATCTGTTATCTTTATTTTGTCTGAGTCCCCCGGCTGGTACACCTCCTTATCTGACATGATACAAAGCATTCAAACACACGCCCCTCATGTTTGCGACTCTTGCTCGTAGATTTGGAGGCAGTGGCCACTAGCTCACCCTTCTGCAGGCACTCAAACTTTAAATCTCCATTCTGCAGCGTGTGGTGTGCACACTTGATTTGAACAGGTTGCGATCTGAGGCTGCCACTGACTGTGTGAGTTGCTAAATTTTCTTATGC
Organism: Equus quagga; assembly: GCF_021613505.1. NCBI lineage: Eukaryota > Metazoa > Chordata > Mammalia > Perissodactyla > Equidae > Equus > Equus quagga. Next base: position 12,485,017 of record NC_060275.1, on the reverse strand, counting down.
CCTTGTTTCTCCTCTCTTTAAAAATTGAAGATGATAGTAATAAAGTATATCAATGGAATTAAGTGACACATATAAAATGTCTTGAGCATAGACCAAGTGTGTAGTTCACATTTAGTACATCTAACTTGAAAAAAAAGATGAAGTCATGAATGTGGTGCTATTAATTTTGACCTTTGGAAAATTCAGAACTGTTTTGCTATTTTTGTTTGTTGGTCTTTATTAGTTTTCTCCTTTGAGAATTATAACATATATCAAATATATTTAAAAACTATCAAATCAGCAAAAAATAGTCTAATGGTACGTTAAAATATTTTATGTCATTAATAATTATGTAAATAAACATATGTTTATTTGCTCCTGGATTACCCCTTTTGAAGCCTGTTCAAGCATATTGTCCAATTTTTATAAGGTTAGTTTTTTTCCCCTACTGATTTATAGGAGCTCTCTGTGTATTTTATATATCAGTTCTTTTGTCACTTGCGTTTGATACGAATATGTTCTCCCACTCTCTATGTAATTTTTATTTCCTCTATTTATCAAGTTTTCAATTTAACGTCATTAAACTTACCACAAGTTTTATTCACAAAGTATTTTCTTTACTTTCTGACTCATTTAAAGAATTCTTGCCTACCTTAAGATCATGAGAATATTTGCCTATATAATTCTTTCAAAGCTTTTCATTTAGTTGGGAGTTTTCATTTAGTTCTTTAATCCATCGAGAGTAGATTTTTTTGTACAGTGTATGATACTGGTCCAATATTTTTGTCTGGTAGGAATTTTAGATCCACATTATTTTCAGCACTGCCCTCCAGTGTCACCTCTGTCATATCGTGAAGGGCCTATGTGTGGGTACATCTCTAGGCTTCTCTTTTATGTTCAATTGGTCCATTTGTTTCTACTTGTCTCTAGCCACATTTATCATAGTCTTTAAAAATAATTATTTGCTCATAAAGAAAAACCCTTCTACTTTGAAAGAACCTTACCCATCCTTAACTTTTGACATCACATATAAATTTTAGAATTAGCTGGTCAAGTTTTACGAAGTCCATCTGAGTAAACCTGAAAGGACTTTGATTGGTTTGCACCAAATTTATAAATCATTTTGAGCTGAATGTACAATATTATCTTATATTTTTGTGCTGCCACATGGTAAGATCCTCTACTTACTTATCTTCTTTACCGTATTTCAACAGAATTTTGTATTTTCCCCATAGAATTTTTGCATCTTTAAAAAATATTTCTATGTAATAATACTTCTACTTATCTTAATGGGATTCTTCCTTAATTTTAATTTTACCAATTTGTTTTGAGTATATATCAGGGTCAGGAGACTATAGCCCATGGCCAAATCTGGCTCTTTGCCTGTTTGGGTAAATGAGGTTTCCTTAGAACACAGTCAAGCACATTTGTTTATCTTTGTCAGTTCTTCCCTTGTGCTGTAATGACTGAGTTGAGTAGTTCTGAGAGAGATCTTAAGAACTGCAAAACCTAAAATATTTCCTATCTGGCCATTGAGAGAAAATATTTGCCAAACTTTGGAATATAGAGATGTATTGATAACATTTTATTTTTATTTCATGCAGCAGCATTCCCAGTTCCATTAATTAATCTGTACCCAATTATATCATCTGCAAGCAATGACAGATTTGTTTCCTTTTTCCAATTCTCTCTCTCTCTCACTTTACTGAGCTGGCTAGAACCTCTAGTACCATGTAGAAAAGAAAAGATATGAAGTCTGTCACATGGACAGCCTTGTTTTTTGTTATATATTTTAACATTTATTTACGAATATCTATTCCTAGTTTGATAAGATATTTTCTTTTTAAATTTGGCTTTTTTTTTTTTTTTTTTTTTTTTTAAAGATTTTATTTTTTCCTTTTTCTCCCCAAAGCCCCCCGGTACATAGTTGTGTATTCTTCGTTGTGGGTTCCTCTAGTTGTGGCATGTGGGACGCTGCCTCAGCGTGGTCTGACGAGCAGTGCCATGTCCGCGCCCAGGATTCGAACCGTCGAAACACTGGGACGCCTGCAGCGGAGCGCGCGAACTTAACCACTCGGCCACGGGGCCAGCCCCTAAATTTGGCTTTTTCTGCATTACTTTTTTTTTTTTTTTTTTTGCATTGGTTGAGAGAATTACTGGATATTTTTCAATTAATCTACTAACATAATAGAATATATTAGTTTATCATTTGCATTTCTGGTATAAACCTAACTCCATCAAGATACATTTTCTTTTTTATCCCTTTTTCATTTGGCCTAGTTCATTATGATTTTTTTCAAATTTTTCATGTTCTCGAGAATACTATTAATTTTCAGAAGGAGGATTAGTTGGACTGACCTAGTCTGTATTACCAGAAAAGAGGTTCTGTTTTTATGATTTTGAATACATTAAAATGTTCAAAGTGGTATCTTCTTCTGTATAATTTTATCTCTAGAACCTTCGAGAAGGAGAGGCTGACTTAAAATCAGTAACTTTTTCAAATTAAGAGCTCAATAAGGAATTCCTTCAGTTTATGGCTCACTCTTTAGGAATAACAAAACCATTTCCTTTTTATTTTAACTAAAATGTAGAAGTATTGCAAATTTTATTTTCCATGTATATCTTTCAATGTAAACATAAAGAAAATATCATTTACAAAGGATAAAACATTTGGAAATGGTAATTTTCTCTCTAAAACAAAAATCTATGGCTTGCATTTTTGCTAAACTCTAATGATCTCTCTGTGGCTGACCATAATTTTGAATGAAATTATTCTAAGTACATGTGTCTTCATAAAATTTGCCCTCTGTGAGTGGTCCTTCCACTGTTCAATTTGCAAACCTTTTGCTATGTATTTTGGGTCATTTATCTGCAAGTTGAGCTGGGGTAAGTATCACAATTGACTTCTAAAAGCCTATTGCATCCTTTGTGTATGTTCCACACATATACAGCTTGGAAGTGAATGTGGGACATAATGCCAACTCGTATCAGAATCAAATTCCCTCGTCAGGGGTAAGGACATCTTTACCTGTTCATAAACATGGAGCTGTCTCTGAGGTTTGTCCTCCCACACTGTTGAGTAGTTCTGTGTGATTAGGCCTAAACTTGGGACAAAGCAGTGAGAAAAGAAAGAAAAACAAAATCAGAAATTCTCTTCACATTTTTCAAACAATAGGAGACCTTTTCCCAATTCTTCTACGGTAAGAGGTAGCCATTTGCTTTGTTTCATTTTTCCCTAGGGTTCTGGTGTCCGTTTTACTGCTCTACTGCTGCAGTGTAACTCTTCAATAAAATCTGTCCTCAGGGAGGGGCTGAAACTAAAACAAAAGAAAAAGAAAAGAAAAACAACAAGGATTGTCCTCACGTGTTCCAGGTTACAGAGCCTTCTTGCCTTTCTCTGGACAGAAATACAGTGTTCCCCTAGAATTTTTCCTGTCTGTGCTTGCTATGCAGTTCTGCAATTTGTCAAAGCCAGGAGATAAAACAGGGAAAAAAATTCACTCCTGCCACCATATTGGTTGTTCTTAAACCTTGGTCCTCCCTTTCCTTCATAAAATCTGCCTATTATTTGTTATTCTGTGTTTTTACCTTTGTGGGATTTTTAAATTTGTTTGGATTTTGCTTTCTGTATTTTGTCCAGACTTTTTTATTGTAATCATTCACTAGAAGAAATAGCCTGTGGTGAACTAGCTCCATTTTGGCTGCAGCCAGAAACCTATTGCTTTATTATTATTTTTTTGATGAGGAAGATTGTCCCTGAGCTAACATCTATGCCAATCTTCCACTATTTTGTATGTGGGATTCCACCACAACATGCCTTGATGAGTGATGTATAGGTCTGCACCCGGGATCCGAACCCACAAACCCCAGACTGCCAAAGCGGAGTGCACGAACCTAATAACTACACCACTGGGCCAGCCTCCTCTTTTGCTGTACATTGACTGTTTAGTTGTTAACCCATATGAATAGGTATGAGAAGGACCTTTTACTTATTTTTTTTCCCAAAAGTTTTGCCATTGGTTACATTATTTGTTAATCAGTCCCATTATAACTGATTTATATACCATGTTTACAATGTATGAAATTATATATGCATGAATCTGTTTTAGGACTTTCTCTTGTATCATATTCATCTGTCTATTTGTCTTTTGAAACATCAACTATAAGTATAATATCTTATTTAAAAAAGGATTCACTATTCTTCCTTTGAGAGAGATCTTTGACAATATCGTTATTTTATTTTTCAGGAAACTTTAGAATCAAAATTAAGATTGAAAAACACTGCATATTTTGATTAAAATTATTAAATGTTTACTCTTACTTAGAAAACCATCATTTCTTTAATTATTTTCTCATTAACTATTATCGCTCCATTTAGTAAAATATTATGTCTCTCAAGAAAGGTTTTAAGTTTTCTTCAAAAAATAATTAAAATGTTTAAACTTATTTCTTCCGTATTCTTTCCTCAGGTATAATTGTGAAGATTTTTTTCCCTTTTGTTTAAAATCTACAATTCAATTGTGATTTTGTCAGTATGAAACACAGAAATCTTTGTCTAAAATTAAAAGAAATTTAATAAGCTAAAATAAAACTATGGTTTGCAATTATGACTATCTCTGTTGAGTCAAGAATTTCACCAAGTATTGACTCTAGGGTGTCAGCCTTGTGGGCAGTGGTTGAATTTGTGCATTCTGCTTTGGTGGCCCTGGTTCGCGGATTCGGATCCCACGCACAGACCTGCATCACTTGTCAAGCTATGCTGTGGCAGCGTCCCACATACAAAGTAGAAGAAGACTGGCACAGACATTAGCTCAGCACAATCCTCCTCAAGCAAAAAGGGGAAGATTGGCACAGATGTTAGCTCAGCATCAATCTTCCTCACCAAAGAAAAGACATTGACCCTAAAATTCATCACATTTAGCTATAAATATTTGCATTTGTCTGAGATGTCTACTTTCTTTTTTTCATCATTGTAAAGGTAATCTATGTTTGCTAAAGCTACTATCTGACATATTCTTTTCCTTAATATATATATCAAATAAAAAGTATATAACAATAGTAATGTGGAATTTAGTATTGTATTTCTACCTAAGTCACGATTGTAAGGTGTTGTTGTTTAAACACCTTATGGGCAAATTTTGGACCCTTCATGACTAACTAAAGCACGTGTTTATAGATATTAATTTAAAAATTCTTTCTTGAAGTTTTGCCATTATCTTGATTCCTCTTCTCTCTTCCAAACTAGATCTCTATTCATGCATGACTTCTCCTCATTTGGAAATAAGAAAAGCAATTATTTAACTTTATCTTTTCCCTTTTGAAAATCTCTAGTGTGAGCAATTTTACCTACCACCTGTCATGGGCACTGCATGCTCACCCTAAACACGATCCCAGCCTCTTACTGCCTTGCGTGCTCCTTCTGTAGAGAGCGTAAAAGCTAAAAATTTCCTTATGCAGCCTCTTTTGCAGATGGCATTTACTTATGTCACAGATCCTAGTGAGACAGAGGCAGGAGACTTTTGGAACTACAGTGGAAACATAAACATGATGACCAAAGCTGCAACAGCTGGCCACATCATGCAAGAAAAGCCAAGGGAATCACAGAAATGAGATGTGGACATCCGGGAGCCACAAAAGTAGTGGCATAAATTGGCCTATGCACATGCTTCTTATTACGTGAGAAAATTAAACCTCTGCTTCCTGAAGCTGACATTAGTTAGACATTCTGACTGACCCACCAGCCTTCTCCTTTCTTAAGGGGCTTGAGTAATTGAACAATATAGTGAATCAGCTATACTCAGTAGAAAAAGGTCTTGAAAATATATGCTATATTTTCTGTATCCTCCACGTTATAAAAAATTAAACACTATATTGTAAAATTTCTCATTAGAAAATGTGATCTAATCATCACTCTGTAAAGAATTTTAATTCTAAAATTCAAGCACACAAATTCAAATATGTATTTTGAAAGGCATAAAGAATAACATGACAGAGAATAAATAATCTATCTTAAAATTTCAGCATTTGTAGTGAATTTATCTTTCTATGCAATCTAAAAATACTATTTGACTCTTGATAATCCTTAGAAACAGTAAATAGTTTGATGAAATAGCTATACTAGTCAAAGAGAATGGAGCTATAAATTAAGTCCAAAGGCTAAAACAAATAAGAAACACTGTCTTTGAGCATAAAACAAAGTTATTGTTTTTCCCCGTTGTTAAGCTCAAACTTTATTGAGGCCTTAAATAGAGATTATGGATGTCAAGTAAGAGCATTAATGTTGAGTCTGCCATCAAGAAGACTTCTTTATAAAGCTGGAGTTCATCCTTCAATATCTTATGTGATTTCTCCATTCCTAAGAGAAAATTCATGATATCAGCCTAGAGGAATTAGACATTACCGACACATCAGTATGGTGAAAAGACAAACAGACCTACATCCAGAATAACTAAATCACAAAACCATATTTTCACAACAAAATTTAGAGAAAAAACTAGAGGAAGTCAGTCTTCACTTTAACTACAAACGCTATGTTAAATTAAGAGCAACAGAAATGCACATTAATAAATGTGACTTAGTATTTGCGTAAGATAGAAAAGAAAATGCAAAGGATTCAACAGGTGACATTCAGTGAGAAACTAGACTGTGAAAAGCATTATTCTAGGTGCTTATATGTGCTATATAGTATTTTTACTATAACACCTTGTAAATTACTTCTTTCTGGTTGTGCAAATAAAAAATTAAATGAATTACACAAAGCTATATCACTATTAAGTGGTAGACTCAGGGTTTAATCTTGGCTCCAAAAACTATGTTCTTTCTTGTGTACTACATCTTTGAGAAAACAGTTTCTAAGATTAAATTTCAGAGTAATCTTCACTTTGCAGATGCAAATGAATCACTATGAAGAATACAAAGGCAATCCAGGACATGTAACATGTGTCACAGAGCAGGCTTAGTACTTTCGTTGGTTTTCAAGTTGATTCACTAATGTAGCACCTTAGCTGTGGAGCAGAATTATGGTTCTTTGATCAATGGGAACAACTCATTCAATCATGCCAAGATTCAACTCAGAAAACCATAAAATTACTCACTTGGTATCTTTCTTAAAATGGCAAATAATTTATCACAAATAGTTGTGCGTGTAGGCTTTAAGCATGGCATTTTATGGTCTTTGGCAAAAATCCAGTCATGTGGCTTATTACAATGCTGCCTGTATAACATTGGCAGAAATACAAAATTAAACATTTTGCTCAAATGTCCCTGCAATCATTAGAGAGAAAAGTAGTCTTTTAAGTACCACACTACTCCAGAGTAAATCCTGTCTTATTTTCGTAAAGATATATAGAACGTATTAAGCTTTTAATATTTAATGGTCATGGATCATGTTACTGCCAAGAACTGCAGGACGTGGCACAGTACTCCCAGAGATGGATTCTCCCTTAGGAACACACTGCAGGACATACATGATTTATTTCTCCTAAATGCCTTGTAATTTTCTAAAACTGTTTAATATCAGAGGTATCAGAAGATGAAAACATACCTTATTTTAACTCTACGATAGCAGTAATTTAAGTTCTATCCATGGAATGGAGAGGTGCATACCTGGAGTAATAAATTAGAAAAATTAAATGAATTCAAATGACTCCTTCAATTATGCTTTGTAATTCAGAGAGTTTTTCCCAAGGCTCTAAATAAATATTTGTTGATTCCCATTATTAATTAATAGATATAATTGATATCCAGTATTGAAAAATCAATACTCACTAATATTAATTATATAAATATATCCCATTATGCAGTATAATCATTAAAATCCATTATTAGAGAATAATTTTTAACACATAAGCTGATCTTCCTTTAAAAAATAGTAATTCAATATGCTTTGTAGTATTTACCACTTAATTTGTACGAAGGAATTCGTAAGACAGGATAAATTTGTGTGAGAGAAGTGATGCTAGTTGTCCCCAGGGATCAGCTGAGTCCGTTCAACAGGGAGTGTGATTGAGTATAAATCTCACTATTCAGAGCGCTAGAAGAAGCAAAGTGATGGAAAGAGATATGATCCTTGAGCTCTAAGTTCTGCTTGTCGTCTACAGTGATACTGACTTCACCAACAACCAAACAACACAAAAGCAATCCATGCTACACCTGGTGGCCAAAGCTCAAGCCACTTGGAAACCTAACTGGTGTAGACCAGCTGGGGTTTGCACAGCAGACATTCCTGGATGCAAATTTTGGCCCTGGCCAAAGTGATCCTCTCCTTTCACCCCTTTATTCAAATCCTTGAGTCAGAACCCCATAACCTCCTACCCTCATCCATGGGAAAGTGGCCATTCCTTAATGTTTGCATTTGAAAAATTCAAATAATCATGTTGCTGAGTAAATAAGATTCATGTATATTAAAGAACTGGCAAAATATAGAGGTTTGGAAAAGGCTGGTTCCCTCTCTTTATCTATATCTATGATGTTGTATCTGTATAAGCACATATTTACACACACATATCCCAAAATAACAAATACATTACTTTGTAACTTTGTAACTTTATTAGTTATGAAATATGTAAATTTTCCTTGGTCAATTTTTATTAATGTGAGTATTACATTAACATTTAATTCAAATACATTATGGGCTTTAGGTTTACTATAATTCTAATTTATGAGATTATGAGATTACGGAAGTTCAACTATATTGAATGACGTGACCAAGATCATGTAGCCAGGAATCAACTTGAACAGCTGCTTATGACAGTGGATTCTCACTGATTTTCATATTCCACCTCATCACACACCTGGGCAGGAGATGTTACAGATATGGATGGTGACATCTTATTAATCACTTAGTTGATACTTCTGGAGTCAAAAATGGGTATATTCAGAAGTCAGAAGAGAAGGAAAAGTAAACAATTGTTTAAAAAAGAAAAACATTAAAAAGTCCATGTTCAGAAAATTTAGAGAGCTTTACAAATTTTACTGAAGATAAACAGTTAGGCACAATATATAAAGGAAGAAGGAATAGCTAAAAAATTATGATGAAGATTTGCAAATAAGGCCTCAGCACTAGGGAAGAAGCAGAAATCAAGTCAGAGATGCTTTATGGAAACAGAAAGAGAAGGTTTTAGTGATCTGGATAGAAAATGATGTGCTTCTGACTTGAGGATTTGAATAAAGGGAAAAGAGAGGATTCATGGGAGGAATTTTTACATGAAAATGACTTGGTTTTATTTATGTACATATGTACTTATTTGTTCATTATTTTTAATGGTGTTCAGATTTTTCGTTTTTTTCCAAAAACCCTTTTATTGAGGTATAATTGGCATGTAAATGCTATACATATTTAATGTATACAACTCAATGAGTTTGGAGAGAATTATACATTCATGAAACTGTCATTCATTCATTCATTCATTCATTCATTCTACTCCCCCAGCTTCTCAAGCTCAAACTCGGAGGGTCTGATGAAGCAGTTAAGTGACAGCCAGGGACCTACAAATTGAACAAGCACACCGGGTGAGTCTGCTGGAGGTGGGAACAGTTTGAGACTCTCTGTTTTTGCTGGTGGTAAGCTGGTGAAAAGGTAAAGTTGAAGATTTGAATAATGTTAGTAAGCAAGGTTGAAAATAAGCAAACTTCTACGTTTTACAAAAGATGAGATTTATATCTTTTTTTCTATAGAAGATATGGGGTAATATTTGATGTTGTGTTTCACACCATATCGAATAAGGTGACATCTGTACTCAGAAGTCATTGAATTTGCGTAGAGAAATGTCTTAAGGTTTTAGCGTCTCATCTAACCAGGATCAAGGTATCATGTTCAGCAAGGAGAGAATACGAGACTGTACAGAAAGTGGTAGAATCACGTGACGTAACGGTCCAGTCCGTGCTTTCAATAAATTTCGTGTGAAGTGCTTTTTTAAAACTCCGTGTTTAGAGCTAGGTTACTCCAGGCAGTGTTTGCAGAAGATTTCGCCCTGTTACACACACATTCAATTTCCACCATTAACAACACGATTTTCAGGCTGCTCACAAACTAATAATTTTGATTGACATTTTTTAAAAAGGAAATGCTATTTAAAAATATATAATGGGGGCCAGCCTGGTGGTGTATGATTAAGTTCATGCACTCTCCTTCAGCAGCCCCGGGTTTACACATTTGGATCCTGAGTGCAGACCTACACACCTCTCATCAAGGCATGCTGTGGTGGCATCCCACACACAAAAAATAGAGGCAGGTTGGCACAGATGTTAGCTCATGGCCAATCTTCCTCACCAAACAAATATGTATATAAGCACAAATATAATTTATACTTTTATGAATTACTAAAGTCTGCAATTTGAAACTATTGCAATAATGAAATTAATCTCTCTGGACCTGATTTCTCTGAACAATAGGAAATGGCAGAAGGTATGGGTTAAGAATATGAGCTTCAGAGTAAGATTGCCAGGATTTACATCCTGGTTATATTGCTGGGAGCTGTTGAGTTGGGGTAAGTTGCTAATCTCAGTCTCCTCATCTATAGAATGGAGGTAATATATTTACATCGTTCCTTATGAGTTTGTTCTTGTATGAGCTAGTAAATGACAAGGACTTAGACCACTGCCTGGTACAAAGAATGTACTCAGTATATTTTAGCTGCTCTTAAAAAGGATTATTAAATGCCTTCTGAATTCACTTTCCACTCTTATTTTCTATGATGCTTAGATTCCTGTAACTGAAATCTATAGATTTATACATTCAAAACAGTGAAAACATCTGTTAACCTCTCTCCATCTTTCTGATTCCACAATGACAGCTCCTGGTGCTCAGAAGACAGTTGCAGTCTTGAGACTTAAGAGCAAAGATTTGATTCAATTCCACAATATTCGGTGGGTGCTAATCATTTTCAAGATTAATCTTTTGGGAAAAGCAAAAATGAACAAATTTCTATTTCCAATCTTGAGTTCATATAACGATTGAAAATATCTCCAGCTCATGAAATATCTCTAATATGAAGCAACATGTAGAAATATAAATGGAGAGCATTGATGTGAGGAAGTGGGTGCATGCTCACTCTGGGGTTTTACCCTGACATAATACTCTTCAGGGAGTTGAAGAATAGGAAAAACATTCAAATCCTTATCAATTAGATAAGATGAAACGTGGTAGTGAACTGAGAGAAAAAGGATAAATTAAATATTGTATAAAACGCAACCAGGAAAGCCCTAGAACAGACTAACTTTTCAAATGAAAAGTCTGCAAAATTTTCTACTAAATAGAGTAAGGAGAAAAAGAGACTGCTGACTCCCACGCACAGCTCCTTACCGGTCTGTCCACAGGACAGTTGAGAAAAGAAATCAGCCTCTCTGACGAGAGTGGTTTCTGTGCCCAGAGCTCTAGAGGAGCAAAAATAAGTTGAATAAACACATTCCTGTATTCATGTATAAATATGTTATATTTCAATGACAATTTATCATATTTTAAACTTCACATTTAAGAAAAGAACCCACACACAATATTTCAAAGTAAATTTTGCTCATCTGCAGCTTGTTTAAGGATGGTGAGGAACTGAGTGTTCACTTCGATAGTTTTGGTGATTTGAACGAAAACAAATGTTGTTCCATATCTGAGACAGAGATATACAGAGGAGGAAGGCCAGGATGATTGAAACAAAACATTACACCTGATGTCATGCAACTAAGCAGGAGAGGTGTATTAAGTGTTGGGGTGTGTGGGGAAGATTAATGAAGAAATGCTTGAGATTTAAAGAGGGATATCTTTTAAAGTTAGCTGAGCTACTGTCAACAGAGCGACAGATGACAAAGGTTCTGAAATGGGAGATAAAAAGGTTTAAGCTTAGATCCTTATAAAGAGTCAGTGTAATGTACTTACAAATTTTTCACATGGCCCTTTTGCAATTGGAGTGATTCCAAAGCAAGTGACTTTAAACTGAAAAATCTCATCTCTAGACGAAAGCTGACATCCTCCTTCACTTGAAGTCACTCTGCAAATCTTGACAAATAACCAATCTCTATCAAGCACCAATGTGAAATACAAAGTGAAAATCTTTAACGAACTATCTGCAGTTATTAAACTAAGACGCTTGTTTGGTAATCTTAAAAATTTGAACTTCACCTCCAATTTTCCCACTCATAACGAGAGAGCAAACAAATTATAGTCAGTATTTTTTTGCTTCCTCCCATGTAAGCAATTAATATTCAATTACTGAATGCCTGCATCATGCTAGGCACTGGTTAAGTAAGACACATACACACACACACACATGCTCACACCACACCACACCACACACACATAAAAGAATAGAATAAGTTCCTTGAAATTTTGTCTTGACTTAGTTTAGAACTAAAATGCGTCTAATTTTGGGGCTGGCCTAGCGGCCCAGTGGTTAAGTGCACACGTTTGGAGGCTCAGGGTTCGCCGGTTCGGATCTTGGGTGCGGACATGGCACAGCTTGGCAAAAGCCAGGTAGGCGTCCCACATATAAAGTAGAGGAAGATGGGCATGGGTGTTAGCTCAGGGCCACTCTTTCTCAGCAAAAAGAAGAGGGTTGGCAGTAGTTAGCTCAGGGCTAATCTTCCTCCTAAATAAATAAATAAATAAAATGTGTCTAGTTTTAACGCCTGAAATTATGAGAGACGGGAGCCAGGTTATCATCTAATTTTGCTGCAGGAATTTTTCCAGTAGCAGTTGTGGACACCTCAGTGCATCTTTGCGCAGACTGCTGGAAACTTTTCTTTAAAGAAATCGTAAGGTATCAGCCTTCTGTTAAGATTTGATTGTATACTTCTGGAGTGGTTATCTATATCATTTGTATAAAATTGGGAAAGTCTATCAGGTTGATTTTCTAGGGTGCAGTTTACGGTTTTCTTGAATTTGTGTGAATAAAGATCATACTCTGCTGAAAGACAATTATTTGCTTTGGGGGATAAGGCGTGTGTGTGTGTATGTGCGTAGTTATTTCAATGTGTTGAGTTACTAGCTAGAGGAGCAAAGATGAGAGGCATGAGGTTTTCTGTTTTAATGGTGTTGATTCAGAGCCTGAGCAACACAGCGCAGCTTAGAATGTCAGGAGGAGGGCTGTTTCACTGTTCCCGCACAAAATGAGCAATGTTTGGCAGCCTGAGCATTTTTTACACAGACACTAGGATATCATCAAGGGCACCTTCAACAGTGGCCACAGAGAGTCGTCTGGGTTGGTTCAAGGAGAGCTGGAAGTGCACGGCCAGGGCGAAACATACTGGATGCATCTGGAGACTGAAAAGGATGATCTCATTTGTAAACAAGCAAGAACACATATGTCTAAGTAATTAGAGAAATTATTCCAAGAACACTTTTCATGGGAAAAAGGATAAGATCTGGCAATGTTTAAACATTAGACTCTTTTGATTAGGAAACAAATTAATTGTATACTACTCTTTCCTTTCCTAACTCTGCCCAGCTTTCTTTCCTTTCCTAACTCTGCCTGCCTGTTCTTCCAACGTGTCATATTTATTGATGATTCAGGACCTTTGCTCTTATTGCTTCTTCCACCTGGAGTATTCTTTTTTCAGACCTTTGCACTGCTTTACTCATCACTTCACTTATATATACTTGTATGTTGCTTCTCGGAGAGATTCCCAAGGCCACTCTAACTTGAATGTTTCTCTCTACCCATGTTATTCTCTTTCATAGTGCCTTAATTATTTTTCTTCATATCACTTATCTCTACTTGGAAGTGTGTTATATATTATATATTTATCTGCTTATTTATTTCCTGTCTCCTCACAGTGCCATGTAATCACCACAAGAGCAGAGCTTTTCCTGCCCTGACACACAGTAGTTGGTCAAAATATTTTTAAATGAATGAAAAAACAGCTTATGATTCACCAATTATCTTTTTTGTATCCAACTGGTCTACCATTCAACTTGTTCATTGAGTTGACTTTATTAATTTCTGTATTTCATTTATAGAATTTCTGTTTGATTCTTTTTGAAAGAGACCCTTTTATTCCACTATCGTGTTCTTAGATTTGTGTTCGCATTCCTTTTTGAACTCTTTGCACATTTTAGACATCTTATTTTAAAACCATTTTAGTTTCTTTAATTCATTAATCCTCTTAGTTTACAACTCTCTCATTACCAGATTTGTGATGCTCCCATACATGATTTTTAACACTCATCATGAGCACACATTTAGGAGTTGAGCTTTCTGTGGGAGATGAGTGTCCTAGGTTCTCAAAGCATCTCAATGGAAAAAAGAAGGTTGGCTTTTACTGGTATTCTTTCGATTTCACCAGTTCACACAGTTTATTATGTTAATTCTTGGCTTTCAACCCTTGGAGTCATAAAACTTTGAGTCTCACACTAACAGGTGATATAGACTCTTCAGAAATTCTTGTTTCCCTCCATTCACAGCATAGTCTTAGCTGATAGCCGACTTCTTTGCTGGGTCACCAGGGCTGGTGACTGATGATTCCACGCTCCATGGCATAGACTTTGAACTCCTTTCAGCTTTTGAGATTTATGCAAGTAACTAATTTTTAGCTCCTTTTGTACACTGTATTTTAAGCCTTTAATGAATTCCCTTTATGAAGATCAAACCTCTGGTATCGCTCTCTTAGAATTTGACTGCAGTTGGGATGACTGAGGAAGCATTTTGACTTTAGCTTCCACTCACTGCACTGACTGCATTAAGTTTCTTCTTCATCTACAGCCCCCACTGGTTCTTTTTCCAGTTTACGAGTACAGCCCAGAATTATTTTCCTATATTTCATGCAATACATAGATAGGAGAAGTAGAAAATTAGTACACTATATGGCTTAAGTGAGATGATGAAACCAAAGTTTTGAGATCAATTTGTAAAATGAATTGGAAAATGAAAAAGATACAGGAACCACGGAAGTATAAAACAGAAAGGAGGAACAGATTCTGAGCTTGGAACAGAAAGTCTGGAATATTTGACTGACTGTAGGGTAGAAGGATGGTAATTAAGAGTGCACACGGAAAGGTTAGGCCAAGTCACTGCCCATCTCCTCATACCCAAGCCATTGTTTACAAAAGAGATACACCACGGGCAGCACTGGCCCCAGACTAAAGGCATAGATCTCTTATCAAAATTTTTAAAACATGATTTACACAGAGAGAACTAGAGATCTCATTGGGTGTAAGGCTTTATGACACTGGTAACAAATGAATCTTCATTTGCATATATCTAGCTTATATACAGTCTTACTTAGGGAAATCCAGTCATCACCTATCATAATCAACTTAATCTGTCATTCATATGTACAAATGGACAACCAATAATCTTGAGACAGCTAAAGAAATGTAATAACTCGAAATAGAAAGATCTAAATAGAAAAAATCTTTTAAAAAACAAGACCAAGAGGAAGCAGAAATGACATCAATTATTATCCTCAGATATATAAATATTTTCATTGATACTTTAGTGTTCAGTATGCGTAAGTAGTGAAATTAAAAATATAGAGGGGGCAGCCTGGTGGCATAGTGGTTAAGATCATGTGCTCCGCTTCAGCGGCCTGGAGTTCACAGGTTCAGATCCCAGGCGCGGACTTGCGCTGCTCATCAAGCCATGCTGTGGCAGCATCCCACATAAAACAAAGGAAGATTGGCACAGATGTTAGC
Source organism: Equus quagga (assembly GCF_021613505.1). Classification (NCBI taxonomy): domain Eukaryota; kingdom Metazoa; phylum Chordata; class Mammalia; order Perissodactyla; family Equidae; genus Equus; species Equus quagga. The sequence goes on along the minus strand of NC_060275.1, from coordinate 12,469,416 downwards.
TCAGTAACAATCTTCCTCAAGCAAAAAGAGGAAGATTGGCAACAGTGTTAGCTCAGGGCCACTTTTCCTCACACACACAAAAATAGCCATTTAAAAACATGTATAAGTACAAATGGAGAATATAAAAGTTGAGGTAAAAGAAGTTAAAATGTGATAGAGGGAAGCTGCAAAGGAGAAGGAAGGTATGGGATTCAAAGCATGGATGCATAGGATTGATTTCTCTTTTGCAGGAGGAGAATCACCACATTCATTGTGATAGGCAAGAAGAATCAAGAAAAGGACTTACTTAAAATTGGAGGCAAGTTAAAAGTTGCTTGGGGGTGAGATTTTTAAAAATAATCTCATGTCATGCTTTCTATTTTCTCATTGAAGAAGTGTAATATTCTCTCAAAATGAGGTATCTATATGGTTGTGTTCTGTTCTATTTGAGGAAAATGAAGAGGTTAATCAGTAACCACTATAGAAAATAGGGAGCAGAGCTAACTAGGTAGATTTTAGTGCTGGATGTTTCTAGCAACACTATTTACATAATTTTATGGATTTACTTCAGAGGTGATAAACAATTTGGTTTTAAAGTATAGAGGTGAACAGATTGCTCCAGGATTAGGCATTTACTCTATGTATAAGCAAGTGTGTGTGTGTATGCTTGTGTGTGTGTGTGCGTGTGCGTGAACAGGCCAATTAGGTAAGCATGTTGAGGGTATTGACAAACAATGTTGAAGAGATTGACCATCTTTGAATAGAAAATTAATTAAAAAGAGGAGGAGTGGGGCTGGCTTGGTGGTGCAGAGGTTAAGTTCTCATGTTCCACTTCTCAGCAGTCCAGGGTTCGCCGGTTCCGATCCTGGGTGAAGATACGGCACCACTTGGCAAAAGCCATGCTGTGGTAGGCGTCCCATGTGTAAAGCAGAGCAGGATGGACATGGATGTTAGCTCAGGGCCAGTCTTCCTCAGCAAAAAGAGGAGGACTGGCAGTAGTTAGCTCAGGGCTAATCTTCCTCAAAAAAAAAAAAAGAGGAGGAGCTTGCTACTAGGAGGAAATGACATAAGTCTAAGGACGGAATGTCTGTATATTCTTAAAGACCATCGTAAGGACAATAAAGAGATAAGAGAAGTAGAAAACTTGGAAGACATAATGCAAGAATAGGCATAGTAACAGTTTAGAGGTAGAGGTGTATCAGGTGATGTCGTCTTAGTATTCGAGATAGCAGGAGGCTAAAGTGGAGAGCAGATGACAATTGCTAGAAATGAGGAAGTTACGGAAATAAAGGGCTATCTTGTTGGATTCCAAGGAAGCCATTAACAAATAGAATGGAAGAAACTACTTTAAATGAGAACACCATGTCCTCAAAGAATGAGAAGAATTCAGTAGTCACATAATAAAATACGAAGTAGACAACATTATGGAGGGATAGCACAAGAAAGATTTTCATGTGAAGATAAAATGTCCTCAGATAAGACAATTTCTTGGCAGAAGAAGACATAGGAATGAGCCCTGAGGATAAGATGTAATTTTGATATAAGTATCTTTAATTTATTGGACTTAAGAGGTATATTTGTTGGAATAGGTATGAATGCAGGTGGTAAAAATCAATCCCAAATCTGGGGTTTTATTATGTACTATTAGGTATACAATGTGGGTTGGTGGGCTATATGATCCATATATCACTCAGGGACCCAAGCTGATAGAAACGTTACGATCTTGTAGCTGCATGGTCCGGAAGAGAAGTTTTCCATTGTCACATAAGCAGAAAAAGGGAGAATGGGAGAGGGGCTCAAAAATCACAAATGCAAAGATCCCAAAGTGACACAGGTCACTTATCCTCAAAGCTCATCGTCAGAACAAGTCAATGCCCCTAACTATGTGAAAGGATGCTGGGAAATTTGGGGAAGCAGTAAATATCTTTTCTAATAAGGGATAGTTGAAATTAACCAAAGGGAGACATGAGAATACAGAAAAGTCAACTTATATTTAGCTACAGAAATATTTTGGAGAAAATAATATGCAAATTATATTTATTTATCACTATCTGAAAAACAGTCACATGCACAAACATTTGAACACACACATACAAAAAAATAGGCTAATCTTACCATTTATTTGCTCATTATTACCTTCTTCAAACTATATAGATTACTGATTTGTTTCTAAAAGTGTGTGTGTTGGTTTGATCTGCTAAACAAGTACAGAATGCTAACGGAAGAAAATACTACGTTACAGCTATTAGCTTTTCACATAGAAGGATGTTATTGACAGCCACACACATCTCTTTGTTTTATCTCCTGAATAAGTAATGTTATATTAATTTATTGGGATTGACCCTTGAAAATCAGTTTCATCAGGCATGAGTCACCAAGCAGCTGTACACTTCACAACTGCGGTTATGAGAGACATACTTTTATATTGGCTAAGAAAAACGATAATAAAATTGTCAAAATGTATTGGGGAAAAAAAAGAAAGTTTTGCTCAAGATATTGACCTTTTCATTTCTGAATCAGACTTGCTTGCTGAAAAAAAAACAAAAATGAGATTTCAGGGCACACAAGAAGTATGCTACCTAAGATGAGTAAAGAGAATTGATTCCCAACTGAGTAAAAACAAGAAAGAGAACAAACCAGTGAGGGAACATGTTAGGTAGTTTCAGCTGGAGAGTTTCTTTTTATTAGCTAAGTTGTAAAGCTGCTTAGTACTCAAAACCGACATTTTAAAATTTGCTTTTGGTTTTATACTGCTGGAAGTTTCCCATGTATGAGGAGAGGAGGTGTAATAGTGGTTGGGAGATGCTAAGTTCAGCTGATTTCTTTTCCTATAAAGTGCCCCATCTCGAAGGGTAAGAATTGCTTGCAGTGAATGACTTTCAAGTATCATTCTTAGTTATCCCCAGGGAAACACTTTCCTTTCGCCTGCCAGATACTCTGCCCTTTTTTTCCTTGCTTTTTCAGAGTATCCATCACTGTTCCGAATAAGAACTGTTATTATTTCCCAGCATTACTTGAACAGATGACCTGGGCTTTGATTCCGTATCTCTACCTAGTTAAAGCTTGAAGATGTAATATCACCATTTGAAGATTTCTGATAATCTCACTATAATACATCTGTTAAACCCAACCAAAATATTTTTTCCTGAATTATTCTTTAAATGCCATTTTAAATCACTTCAGGTACTGTCAACGGTTTATTGCAAAAAGGATGACATTTCAATGGTAGGCTTCTTTTGAAATTAAAAGTTTTCCTTAGGGATGACTTCCTTTACGCTGTGGTTGGGTCTCACTAAAGGTGGTTTTATTTCACAACCACAAAAAAACCAAAAGTCAGGTTTTCCAGGTGTAAGAAATAAATGAATTTTATCTAGTAGTACCAAAACACAAACACTCTTCAACAAACATGGCATGAATTTGTGAATTCCTCCACTGACATGGAAGAAGCACACACCAGATAGACAGAGATTTTACCAAATCTATGATTCTCTTTGAAGTATCTCTTAACCAACTTCTTTGATTCTTGATCTCTCTGCCCTTTATTCACTGGACCCTGAGGTGAATGCCAGATAGACACCAGTTTCCTTGGGGTTCAGTGAATATTAGAAAGAAACATGGTTGCTGAGTAAGCTTGACATCCCTACAGCTACCATTGCCCTAGGTATTCCAATTCTCTCTAGTCCTCCCCTTCAATGCTGGACTTCTTGAAACTCACCTGCACAAAGGGGACAATATGACATTCTGGCTACTGAAATCTGTTTTCCTCTAAAGAGGATAGCAAAGGCAAAAAAAGATTATGGTATTAAGAAAAGCAGTACATACTGCTGGCATAATTGATGAAATAAATGGAATGGCTTATCATGGATAGCAATTCTACTAATTTTCTTAAGTTCTCAGAAAATAGTGAATAACCTTAGGGTGTGTGTTTCAGATATTCACACTTCTCAGCACTAGTACTTGCTGTCTGAAGCATTTTTGTTTTTTAAGATGGTTCAGCTAACTCTGAATATCCTTATGAATGAAGGGGAAAAAAAGGAGTATAGTCAGATAAATTCCTATTGTAAATACATTTTTAAAATTTTAATTAAATTTTATTAATCTAAAATTTTCAAGTAGAAACCTTAACATAATAATAGCCATAATCCCTTCTTTTCACAAAATTCAGATGATAGTCACAATGATGCAAATAATGATCTAAATAATGACAATGGAAAGGTGAGTAAATAAGACTTGCATTTAGAAAAGCTGCACAATTGGAGATAATTGCACCAAATGTTGGTAATTCACATGCCTTCATCCTGTTAGTCTTTTATGAGTATTAGTATTTTCATGTCAGAATGAAATCCATCCAGTATCCATCACTGAGAATGTATCTAGTGTATTTGTTACACGCCATCAAGTCAGCTCGAACTCCTGGCGACTCTTTGAATGAGTGATGTCCACAATGTACTGTCCTCAACAGCCCTACTCAGCTTCTGTAGACTCAGGCCTATGGCTTCCTCTTATGGAGTCAGTCCAGCTCATATTTTTGTCTTCCTCTTTTCCTGCTGCCTTCTACTTTTCCCCAACGTTATTGTCTTTTCCAAAGAATCCTGCCTTCTCATGATGTTCCCAAAGGAGGGCAACCTTAGTTTTATCATTTTTCCTCCATTGATAGTTCAGGCTTAATTTGCTCTAGGACCCACCTGTCCATCTTTCTTGTAGTACAGGGTATCCAAAAAGCTCTCCTCCTACACCATACTTCAAAAGAATCATTTTTTTTCCTGTCAGTTTTCTTCACTGTCTAGCTTTCCTACCCATGCATAGTAATTGGGAATATAAGGGAGTGGATAATCATGGCCTTAGCCTCTAATGGCACTTCCTTACTCTTGACGATCTTTCCTAATTCTTTCATTGCTACCCTTCCAAGTCTCAGTCTTCTCTCTCTTTTTTTAAATAGCTAGTTCAGGGGTTTTCGGTTCTTTGTGTGTGTGTGTGAGGAATATTGGCCCTGAGCTAACATCTGTTGCTAATCTTCCTCTTTTTGTTTTATCTCCCCAAAGCCCCAGTACATAGTTGCATATCCTAGTTGCAGGTCATTCTAGCTCTTCTATGTGGGATGCTGCCACAGCATGGCTTGATGAGCAGTGCTAAGTCTGTGCCCAGAACCCAAACTGGTGAACCCTGGGCTGCCAAAGTGGAGCATGAATTTAACTCCTTGGCCATGGGTGTGACCTCATCATTCTTCTTTTAATTTCTTGCCTGCAATCTCCTTTTAAATTGATGACTGAACTAAGGTAAACCAAATCTTAGCAATCCAAGTGTCTATATATATTATATAGAGAGAAGTTGGGGTTTTTTTTGAAAATAAGATGATACAGAAATAAAAAAGTACAAAAATTGAAAATATTTCATTCCTATAAGCAAATTTGCTCTAGCAACTGGGTATGCACATTTTAAGGTTGAATAGAGGGGCCAAATTCTTCCCTATAAGTAGAAGAACCACCCCGATATTGCATGTGGATATTGGAGAATTTTATTATTATTTTCCATTCTGAAAAAACAACTGCCTTTTTTGTGCTATAATTTTGCTTTTCACGATGATTAGCGAGATCAGATAGCTTTTCAAATTTGCATTTAGTCTTCTATTAATTTCCTGTCCACCACTTTTGCTTGTTTGTTTGGATTGTTGTATTTAATTGTACAAGATTTTATAATTTGAATACTTTTCATAGTATGACTGTTATGGCTATCTATACACCATCTATGCTTATATGCTTGTAATATTCTATACTTATATTTAGAGTATGTAAATGTATGCGCATACCCTTGTGTGTGTGTGTGTGTGTATATATATACATAGATATAAAATCTAATTACATCCTGATTTTTTAAATTTAATTATGGTGCCTTTAGTTATTCTGATATATTTTATTTTGATAGAAAGTTTTCTGATGTTTCTTTAAGTTGTGAATTATATAACACTGAGAATGTCTTGACCATGCTAAGAAAGTAGAGATAAATTGCATTTGAATAGAAACATACGCACTGTAGAGAGAATACTCCTTCAGGTCCTCTGATTCTAGTCTTTCTTTGCCTTTGAACTAATTTCCAACAATTCGTTCTCTATAGTGAGCACTCCTTTCTGGGTTTTCTGAATCTAGTATTGTTTCCTTCTCTTTGTACTATTTTCCAACTCTGTATAAATATATCTGTTCTTTGAAAATTTGGTTTGAAGATTTGACCATTTGCTGGTCCCTGGAAATATACACATGGTTGACATAGGGAGAGATCTAGTCTCTGTTGGACGAGAGGTGACAGGGAATCTGATTTGTTAAGTCTTTTGTTTGCTTGCAGATTGTTCTGTTTTGACCTTAAAGCATGTAAGAAGTTGTGCCCAACAGGAAGGAGAATACCACTTCATATCTAAACCTGTGAGTTTTTCTGTTTCTGTAACATTGACTATTTCCAACACATTCAGAAAATAAGGAGATTTTACTTCTAATATGTTTACTAGACTAGAAACAAAATGTATTTTTACAGAAACTAACTCAGATGATTTTAGAATTGAAGTTCACAAAACATAGTTTGTCAAACAAGACTAATATTTTCAGTTTGACAAAAAAACTGTCTTCTCTGATTTATCAGTGTTAAGTATAATACAAGTATATATTTGTATTGAATTTGCATATGCTCTTCCTAAACTTACACAGATTTGCTGACCAAATGAACTAGCACTACTGTGTAATGTTTAAAGATATGAAACATATAATTTGTGTTTAACCAAATTGAATCTTTGTTCTGACAAACAATTTCACTATTAATTATGTTTGTAGAATGTCAGCTTAGAGATATTTTCCAAGATTTTAGCTTATAATAATTTGGACTGCTACTAAATTATGTCAATTAATTGATATTCATTGTATACCTAGGTCATTCATAAGAGAAAATACAGAAATACTGATTACAAAGCAACATTTTGAGTTTATATACGTTCAATTTTTATTTTTCTATATTATAAAGAAAGTTTATCTTTAGAAATTATTTTCTACACTATAGAGCAGGACTGTTAATAAATGTGCTCATTTTTGCTTCTTTTAGAAGTTGTTTAAAGGATAGTTGTAGCTATGGAAATGTGTTTTGTGTATTCATGAGCTCTATTAGTCCATTAAAATCTGGTGTATCTCAGAGAGTTCACAATGTCCATTCTATAGTTTTCTTTGTGAAATAGAAATTACTTTGATTAAAAATTATAATGAGTATACGTGAATGAGACCACTAGGAGCAATTATGGCAGAAAGGTGCCAGTTTTTATCCAAGATAACGAGATATGTTATCATTTGTTAAGGGGAAAACATGTAGTTTTGTCCTAAGATATAATGTCTGGCCATTCCAGAATGTGAAAGAGGAGAGTGAAGAACAAAATATGAATGAATATAGAAAGTTATACATTTGTGCAAAGGAATTCTATTTGTCTTGAGTTATAGTATGTGCAAATAGTGAATCTGAAAAGAAGCAATAAGATGTGTTAAAATTTTGCCAAAACTTCTAACTCAAGATTCAGTGAAACAAGGCTTCATTACATAGGAATGAATGAACTGATGAGGGATGAGTGCAGTTTTTGTTTTCTTTTGAAGATTGTTGATGTTGCTTTCATGTTCTATTTTCTGGATGTATTAGGAAACTCTTTTTCTTCTTAAGCTATCTATAGCCCAAAACAATTCAGTAAATTCTGATTTTGTAAACTAAAATAAAACATTTAAAATGATATGCTCCATGCCTGACCCTCTCCCCCACAGAATTCAGAAACTCTCATTGTCTTACTTTTCATAGTAATATAGCTATCTGCATAGGTTCACTAAGAAACTGTTACCTTTTTCACTAGGATATACTTGGAAAAATTGGTGTGCAACCAAGGACTTTTTTGGAATGTTATATTTGAGAATGACGCCCATGTAGTTAGATATAACCAGAGACTGTTAAGGAACTGAGGTTAACATTACAGAGCAATGCTCAGAAAGCTCTCTTGGATAGCTGGACTGGTACTGGCTTACAGGGTTCTCAGTTATAGGTGAGTAAGGAAGGTCACTTCCTGAGAGGCTCAAGAAACTGAAGATTTGAGCGACCTTGAGAATTCACCTAAATGTATGGGTACTACAGGTAAAACCTGGTAGAGAGAATGCTTTGGCTTGGATTCATAGCCTCAGCACAGCTCATTAAGATGATTTAAAAATCTTTATCTGAGATGCCTTATAAAATTTCCAGCAAAGCAAACTTACTAGGGGTTATGTGGTAAATTTACATTCTTGCTACAGCTACATAAATGACCAGTACAGATCTAAACTTTCTTTTGTAATTAAGAATAATCTTTCTTTGAGATTGTTTATCATAGAATGAAGTGTTTCAACAAAACACTGCACTGTCTAGAGCATGCGAGGTCATCCATGTTTGAGCTAATTTACAACTATTGTCTACATACAAGACACCTTTGGATTAGGCAATTCTAGAACTCTTCATGGTTTTTGAGCTATCTTACAACTCTGCATAAACATATCCGTTCTTTGAATTCTCTTTTGAATCATTTATAATGTCTTCCTGCTTCCTTCACTGAATGAATTAAATAATATATTTTAAGGTATGCTCAATTTTACATCTATATGACAGTCATAATTTCACTTTTTTATGAAAATTACCTTTGAACATGAATATCTCTTTAATAGTGTATTATGGTTTTATATTTGCTTCTGGAATTAGCATACAAGAATGTTATTGGGTAGTCATCCTTTTTTGTTTTGTTGTTAATTTTTTTGTTGTGTGTGGATTTTGTTTTCTAAATATATGTAAGCCATTTATTGAATAGTCTATGTTACACATTTTATCATTTTCCAAATACCCCTCTATACATTAATCTGCTTCTGGCCCCTTTCTTTGGTAGCATTCCATGTCTCTAAATATACTGTCCACCAGACTATTTTATTGTGTTTGTTTGTATTACTTTGTTTTTTATTTCTATAATTTTAGAGTAGTGTTTAATATATGCAATTTTAAGTAATATGTTACTTAAAATTTTTTCTTCTTTTTCAGACTTTTCTTAACTCTCCTCAGGTAATTACTCTCCAGGTGAACTTCAGAATCTACTTTTGAAAGTTCATTGAAAAAAATACTATTGAATTTTTACAATGACTGAAAGGAAAGAAAACAAGAGACAGTCAATCATTTTTGTTGCATTCTTCAAATAAAACCTCTAAACAGACAAATTATATCAAGAATGCAGTAAATTAGATATTAGGTAAATTAACACATATATTTTTGAAATTTTAATTGGGATTTATTGCATTTGTGGGGAATTGAAACTCTTACAATATTGACTATCGGTGTGTCATGTCCTATGCTATTTTTTATATACTTATATGTTCATTATTTTTTAATGCACTGAGCTCAGTATGAGGCAAAACAGATTTTTTAAAAATCTCCTAATCTAGTGTGTCCTTTTGAACCAGTTATATGCAGATTTTATATTTTGTTTAAAATAGAACAATTCAATATTTATATATTCTTTGTAGGCTTATAGGTATATTTTCAAGAAAACATGAAGAGCATACTGCATGGCTTGTATAATCTGAGTAATTAAAATTTTTTATTTTTTTATATTAAGAAATATAAGGTACAATAACATGCACTAGAATACAAAATTGTAATATGAGCACATTTTTAGGTGAGGTTTTAAAAAATTTGACTCCTCTGTTAGGTAAATAGTATGTTTCAGCGTTAATGGTATATGTTTCAACAAAAAGAAAATCTCAGATAACCCTCTAGTTAGAATTACAAGGTTATGATTTTCTTGGAAGATATAAATTGATTGGCCATAGATGTTAACTATTGATTTAACAACCTCAAAATTTAAATAAGGAAATAATTTAGCTTAATAATTTTTCAGAAATTGTTTCCATATTTTTGTTTATTACTCAAAGTAATAAAATATTATTTTACCCTAAAGTGAGATCTGAGGTCACAAACTAGTATCCTAGTAACCTCATGCAGACGTGTTCTTGTTATTGCTTATTTTAAATTTTTGGCCACCAAAAACCTAAAGAAAAGTGACAACTTGTAAAAATAGAGAGCTCTAATATAAAAATCTAGATTTTAGACTTCTTTTAAAAACTAGAAGCATCTGGCAACACAAGTCCAGCCATACAAACATAAATGTTCAAATAAAACATCACAATGCAGCTAATTAGACTTTATTGGGCTGCAGTATCTCATAATACAAAACATTACTCTTCAACATTCCATTACCTTAGTGTATTAATATGAATAAATGTATTCCTACTCATATCAAAGAAAAAAGTGGGGCAGGCAGCTCGTGGAGATGCTGGTCATTGGAAAGTAGTAAATTCCTCCTTGAAGTAAGAGGAACCCTCGGCTCACAAGGTTTCAGTCTCTTCAGCTGCACGGCATGTCATGGAGTGAATTTGTCACGTCTCTTTACTCTGCCCCATTCTTCCTCTTGATCTTTAGACATACACTTATTGTAAATAATAATGGAGCTTTTGTTCACTGTGCAGACTGCCAGCCACATGTGTTAAAATTTTACCCTATGATTATTCTTAATGGTTCTAATAGAAGCTATGAGTTGTGCATTTTGGCCACTCAGTCTGCTATGTTAGAATTGTCAATTTTTGATATTGTGTTGCTTATTACTCATTTGAACATATATGTATAATTTCATCTCAAATAAGGTGTGTGGAGAGGTAGGGAGAAATTCAAAAACTGTGACTCAGATGTGCAGGAGTGGACTGCTCCCAGCTTCCCCACGGCAGCAACCTCTAAGCAGAGCATACCCGGAGCCTTCCCTCTTCACTGTGAAGCTCCCACTCTCCCTCCTGCCTTTGGGTCTCTACAGAAGGCAAATGATGATAGCTGACTCCCTTGCAAGAGTAAGGGAATTTTCTCTTGTCTGTTCTCTTTTGGGTCATCTTTGCAAATTTCCACAATACCTTAATGACTGACTATATCACTCCCTGACTAGTATAGAGCACCCTTCATGGGATTCCCCTCAGAGTTCCAAATTGGAACTAAGGATCCAGCTCCTCCTGCTTTCTGCTTCCCTCTCAACATATCTGAAACTCCTAGTATCTCACTACTCCATGGCATTGAGGTCCATTTTAAGAAACAGTGAGAGGTCAGCCCTGTGGCCAAGAGTGGTTAAGTCCATGCCCTCTACTTTGGCGATCTGGGGTTTGCCAGTTCAGATCCTGGGCATGGACCTACATTCCACTCATCAAGCCATGCTGTGGCAGCATCCCACATAGAAGAACTTGAACGACTTACAACTAGGATATACAACTATGTACTGGGGCTTTGGGGAGGAGAAAAAGGGGAAAAAGGAGGAAGATTGGCAACAGATATTAGCTCAGAGTCAATCTTCCTCACCAAAAAGCATAAAAAAAAGAACCAATGAGTACCTTAACCTGGATCTTACCTCTCCTGGGTTTCCCCACCTCCTGTTTGAATGTATTTTCATATAAGAGTTGAAAGAAGGCTACTTTGAGTCATACTGTATCCTGCAACCACCCAATTGATTGTGTACATGTGCCAATGCTTTCTCTTAAGCTTGCTGCCAGACACAAGACTTCCAATAAATTTAACTCAAACATTTCCTTCAGTTGGGGAGTTTTTATAGGAAGAGGTGACCAGATAGCATTTTTTGACAAACTGTAAGAAAAAATGTCTGGCTAAAGGTTATTAGGACCCACACAAGACTGACATTTAGCTTTCTGTGCAAAACCAGCTCAACAGAGGGGAAATTTTTCTCACTGAGTCTTTCAGAAATTGCTCAAACTTTTTCCTAAAAATGGTTGTTAATTACATAAGACAACTAAGTTCTGCTCCAGACCGCCTTTTCATGAGTTTACACATTTTTTTTACTTCCTTTTGAAACAATTTTTTAAGCTCTAGCATGTTAGAGTGCAAAACTTTACTTGTTCCTCCTTCCAAAAACTTTTTACTATGCACTTAAAAGAAATCTCTAATTTGATGGTCAAGGTTAAGAAATTATTTGTTTTAGGTAGTATTCATCCTCTGCTTCACTTAGGCAATACATTTCAGCCTCTTGCACTATCCTTAGTGGCAAAAAGCTGTAATTAGGAATTATGTGTAGGGATAGAGGAGGTAGTTATCACATTAGTATGAAAACAAGATATATCAGGTGATATTTTTCTAGTTTTATTAGGATATAATTGACATATAACACTGTGTAAGTTTGTGTACAACATGAGGATTTAATATATATATAATTGTGAAATGATTACCACAATAAGATTAGTTAAAACATCCATCAAGCCACCGTTACCTTACCTTTTTTCTTGGTGTAGTGAAAACATTTAAGATCTAATTTCTTAGCAACTTTCCAGGACACAATATAATACCATTAACTATAGTCACCATGCTGTGTATTAGATCGCCGGAACATATTCATCGTGTAACTGGGAGTTTGTACCCTTTAACCAACATCTTCCCGTTTCCGCCCCCCCTAGCCCCTGGAAACTACCTTTCTACTCTCTGTCCCTGTGGGTTCAGCTCTATTAGATTCCACAAGATCCATGAGATCACAGAGTATTTGTATTCTCTCTTACTTATTTCCGCCAGGTTCATCTATATGGTCACAAATAGCAGCATTTCCTTCTTTTTAAAGGCTGAATCATATTTCATTATATATGTGTATATACATATATGACATTTTCTTTATCCATTCATCCATCAGCTGACACTTAGGTTGTTTCCAGGTCTTGGCTATTGTGAATAATGCTGCAATCAACATAAAGATGCAAATATCTCTTCTAGATATTGATTTCATTTCCTTTGGATTTATTCCAAGAAGCGGGATTACTGAATCATATATTAATTCTATTTTTTAGTTTTGAAGGAGCCTAATGGCTGTACCACCTTACATTCCCACCAATAGAGTACAAGTGTTCCCTTTTCTCCACATCATAGCCAACACTTCTTATTCCTTGTCTTTTTGAAAATAGTCGTGTTAACAGGTGTGAAGAGATATCTAATTGAGGTTTTGATTTACATTTTCCTCATGGTTAGTGATGTTGAGCAATTTGTCATGTACCTGCTGGCCATTTGCATGTCTTATTTTGAAAAATGTCTATTTGGGTCCTTTGTCCATTTATTAATTGGATTATTATCATTATATTATTATTTTTGCTATTGAGTAGCATGGGTTACTTGTATAGTTTGGATATTAACCCCTTATCAGATATATAATTTGCAAATATTTTCTCTGATTCCATAGGTTGCTTTTTCATTCTACTGTTTCTTTAATGTGCAGAAACTTTTTAGTTTGATGTAGTCCCAGTTTTTGATTTTCGTTTTTGTTGTTTGTGCTTTTGGTGTCATATTCAAAAAGTTATTGCCAATAATAATTTCAAGGAGCCTTTTCGCTATGTTTTCTTCTAGGAGTTTTATAGTTACATGTCTCACATTTAAGTCTTTAATTCATTTCAAATTAATTTTTGTGTGTGATATGGGTCCAATTTCATTCGTTTGCATGTGAATATCCAGTTTTCTCAACTGAGGAAAACTCAGTTTGTTGAACACACTATCTTCTCCCCATTGAGTATTCTTGGCTGCATTGTTAAATATTAATAGACCATATACACATGGGTTTATTTCTGGGTTGTCAATTTTGTCCCATTGCTCTTGATGTCCGTGCCTCCAGCTTCGCCTTTCTCAAGACTGCTTTGGCTATTCATGGTCTTTATGGTTCCATACAAATTTTAGGGTTTTTTTTTTTTTTTCTGTGAAAAAAAGCCATTGGAATTTTGATAGAGATTCATTGACTCTATAGATCACTTTCAGTAGAATGGATATTTTAATACTGTTAATTCTTCTGACCCATGAAGACAAGATATCTTACCACTTATGTGTGTCTTTTCCCCTTCCTGGTTAAATTTATTCTTAAATATTTCATTGCTCTTGATGCTATTACACATGGGATTATTTTCTTTATTTCTTTTCAGATAGTTCATTGTTAGTGTATAGAAACTCAATTGATTTTTGTATGTTGATTTTGTATCCTGCAACTTCACTGAGTTCATCTATAATTTCTAACAGTTTTTTTTTTTGGTGGCCTCTTTAGGGTTTTCTGTATATAAGATCATGTTATTTGAAAGTCATTGTCAATTGCATAGATAATTTTATTTCTTCCTTTCCAATCTTGACGACTTTTATTTCTTTTTCTTGTCTAAGTGTTCTAACTAGGATTTCCATCCAGTACTATACTGAATAGGAGTAGTGAGAGTGGGCATCCTTGTCTTGTTCTTGATCTTGGAGGAAAAGCTTTCAATCTTTCACTGTAGAGTATGATATTAGCTGTGATCTTGCTGTATATGGCCTTTAATATGGCAAGGTATGTTCCTTCTACACCTAATTTGTTAAGAGTTTTATTATGAATGAATGTTGAATTTTGTCAAATGCCTTTTTTGGCCTAAAGGGTGAGGGCTTTGGCTGGGGTCCCTGGTCAGGTGAGGCACCTAGCTGGGCTCTGCAGTCTCCTCAGGTCAGGTGAATGGCAGACTGGGAGACCCTGGTACACAGTGCTGCTGCCTGGACTCCACAACTGGTTGGGGCTGCAGGCTGGCCTCTGCAATCATCGCTGGTCAGGTGAGCCCCAGGCTGAGCTCCCCAGCTAGATGGTGCCTCTGGTTTGACTCTGCATTAGGTGGGCTGCAGATAAGTCTTCACATTTGTAAGGGACCTCAGGCTGTGCTTTGTGATCAGGTAGTGCTCAGGGTGTGCCCTGAAGTTGGGCAGGGCTGCAGACTTGCCTCCATGATCAGGCAGTCTCTTGCTGCACTCTGCTGTTGGGCGAGGTGGCTGGCTAGTTTCCCTGGTCAGGTGGGGACTCAGTCTGTGCTCTACAATTGAGTGGGTCGCTGGCCCACTCAGTTGGGCTCCCTACCTGGGCAGGGCTGAAGAACGTGCTCAGTAACTGAGCAGGGCCCGTAGGCTGGATTCCACAGGCAGGTAGTATCATAGGCTGGGTTCTGAGGCTGCCCAGGTCACTGTTGGGGTTTCCTAGTCAAGAAGTTATCCTCCACAGCTGGACCAGGCTACTGGCTAGACTCTTTGCCCTAGAGGAGCTGTAGGAAGGGCTCTGTGGCTGCCCAGGGTCTCCCACTGGGCTTTCTGGTCAAAAGGGGCTGGAGGCTATGCTCAGCAGCAGAGTGGGGCTACTGACTTGCTTCCCAGCCTGAGAAGACTGTAAGATGTGCTCCCCAGCTGCCCAGGGTCTCAGGCCTCTTCCTGGCCTGGCAGGGCTGGAGGTGGAGTACACAGCTGACCAGGGAAGTCTGCAGATTTCCCGTCCTGTCTGAGTGGAACTGTATAATTGGGCTCTGGGGCCAGTATGACATATTTGCTGGGGACTCAAACCAGGTAAAACTGCCAATTCAGCTCCCTGGCCAGATGGGGCCGCTGGATTGGCTATGCAAATCGGCAGTCACTGCCTGGGATCTCTGCTGGCTTGCTATCACCACAGGAACACGGTCCACCAAGGTCTGCTCAGGAGCTGCTGTAAGGCCCGCCGCCTTCTCCATCTCCCTGGTGGTCAAGTCTGTTGATTCCACCAGTGGTCTCCTAAGGCGAGACCTTAGTGGGCTTCCTGGGAAGCGTCCTGTAATGCTGAGGCAGCTGAATGTCCCCCTTGGGCTCTCTGTTTTCTACTGAAGCAGCAGTAAGGTAGGGATCCCCTCTCAGGGCAGCCCTGTGCCTGCCTGGGGCAGAGGCCGTGCCGCAAAGTGACACTGCTCCTTTCACCCTTCTCATGTAGTAGTTTTTGTGTTTTGTGGTCCGAATGGGTGCCTCAGCCTCTTCCCCGGTTCTGGAAACTTCAGAAAGGAATCTTGACTATGGCTAGTCGCTATGTGGTCTTCCTATAAGGAGAACTTAAGTCGGAAATCACCTATTCTGCCATCTTACTGAGGTCACTCTGTTCAGGCAAGTTTTAAAAACCTCCTCCCACTAAATTCAATAATCCTGTATTTATCAACAGACATTTTTAACGAAACAACTCTGAATTTCACCAGTTTTAATGAAGAAATACTTTCTTCAGAAATCTCATGGCCGAGAGAGAACTTGGTCCAGATACCCCTTTCCTCTCACTTAGTGTGGCATAGGGTAATGACAGTAGTGTCCACAGCTTCCCACTGGTTTATTTTATTCAACTTCAGAAACTTGTTCTCAAGGGTTTGTTTTCTCCCTGGAAATGAGCCTCTTGCTCCTGTTTCATTCACTGGGGATTTACATATGTCTGTTGTTTAAAAAGCCTCTAGGGTAAAGTTCTAGGTGAATCTTTGACATTATAGTAACAGCTGGAATAGAATTTGAGACATTACCAAATCTGCTTCTGTGGCATTTTGATTTGATTTTCATGAAAATCTGCAACTGATGATTCAGATTTTTATTTTGGTTGGCAGATAGTCAGGGAAAGAAAGAGTAGTTATATTTAATTAATAGATGTAGTGACACTGATGACTGCAGGTGAGGTCAATGAAATATTCAAGAAACCAATTGATTTTCCGCAGTTGCAATGCTTTTTGAAAACTATTTACGAATATTGTGGAAAGAATTCAAGCCAGTCTATTTCCGGTTTTACTTTGTGTCTCACTGCCTGAGCCATTCACCATCTGTGCCTTGATTTGTCAATTATATCCTCTAGAATCATACTTTTACATGTTTCCATAAGAATAAAAATGGACTATTACATCAATAAAAAGGGAGAGTTTCTACTTTTCTGGTTAGTTTTTTCAGTGGAATTGGAGAAATAAATATTCAAAGCAACAATATATGACACTTACCCGCACCTCTATCACAAATATAAATAGTTGAGTCAATTTTATGATTCACGTTGGCCAGAAGTTATTATCAGGCTTGAGGATCTCTGAAACTAACTGAACCATCCAGCTTCTTGGGGTATGGATCCCATTACAATAATCCCAATAAGTGGTCATACACATGAGGAAGTCCATTGCACTTTTTTAATGAGTTGAGTTTTCCCTCTCAGGAACCCTTCCATACATTTGAAATGCATTGTTCCTACAATTTTGTAAGATGTGTTTTATTGCTCTATTTTTCAAATGAATGCAGGAATTCAGAAATATTGATTTTCTTGCTCAGATATGTGGAACTAGTAAACAGCAGAGCTAAAATTCCCATTCCACTCTACTTCACTCCATATTCACTTTGTTGGTTCTCTCATCATATTTCCCTGGGCAAATTTCTATGCCTTGAGGTAACAGTGACACAGGAGAAATCTAGAAGGCGTTTGCTGGGAAGAGAATACCAAGCATTTATTCCTAGTTTACAGTCGTTGGGCCTGGTTTGAATACAATTCGAGAATTGCCATATGCAGTTCCCTAAGGACTCTCTCCTGACCACCATCAAAAAATCAAAAATCAGCTTTGAATTTTCCTCCAGAGTGAACTGATGAGAACGAATTGGAATAGAAAGCTGAATAGTTGTTACCTAATGCATTTTACCAGATAATAAAAGCAATATATAAATTAAATTCCTAGGTGATTTAAAGGCTGTTTTATACTCTATGGACTTAGCCATTGAGTCGTTTTCTGAGGTACAAAGATCAGATATGGTCTTATCTGTTTATCAAACATCGCTCAACTTTCATTCTTTACTTGAATTGCTCTTACCATTCTTAAATGGATATAATAGAATAAACTACTGAGCACCATTAAGTAATGGGAGCTGCCCAATAGATTTCGATAAATAATTTTGATAAGACTTGCAAGTTTTAATTAGTTCCATCAGCACTCATGGAGAATGTAATTATCACAAAGGACTCTCTTCTGAACAGTGTCCTATGTTTATTCATATTTCTGAAAAACGCCCTAAAGGCTATTTTTCATTAAGTGTAGACTTTCCTTCCCCTTAAGAACAATTCTCTAAGGCAAAATATATATATATAAATATACTTAAAAATGAAGTAAAAATATTCTAACATTTAGTACACTTTTTTTTAATGTCCTTCAGGGAAGTTTCCTGCTAGACAGGACCAATGGGTGTTTTACAAATTTAGATAATTGTTTTAGTTACAGAGGTAAAATACCTAGGAAGCCTCTAGTTATATAGAAGTGTTTCTCCTACAGCACACATGAATTGCTTAAACTTTCTCTCTGTAGGTCATGTTGCACATTGCAAATGTTAAGCAGCCTTTATAATGTCTTTCCCCCTCCAATATGGATATTATATCCAGAAACATCACAAAAGTCAATATGAAACAATAATTAAACTATTACCAATCCAATATAAACTCATATAATAGGATAATTTCTTCAGCTGTTTGTGTATTATGGTAATAACAACCACTACAAACATTTATTGAGTATTTTCTCTGTGAGGGCCATTTCCCATATGTTATTTAATGCATCAACCCTCTAAGGTAGGGATATGGTTAGCTCAATTTTATAAATGAGGAAACTGGGACACAGAAAGGTGGATTGACTTACCTATAGTCATAATATTAACTCCTGGAACTGAAATCACAACCAGGCCATATGGCTACAGAGGCTGAACTCTTAGCCACAACACAGACTGCCTGTTGGATACTTGCCTCCCTGTCTATCTAATTCAATGAGTGCATCCCTTGAATATCGACCACCTTTATATACAACAGTCCCCCGTTATCGACAGTTTTGCTTTCCAAGGTTTCAGTTAACCTACAGTCAACAGCAGTTGGAAAATATTCAATAAAAGATTCAAGATAGACAATTCATAAGTTTTAAACTGCACTCAGTTCTGAGTAGTGTGATGAAATCTCATGCTATTCTACCTCAACCTGCCCTGGACATGAATCATCCTTTTGTTCAGCATTATCCATGCCATATACCTTACCATCCATTAGTCATTTAGTAGCTGACTCAGTTATCAGATCTAGTGTGGCAGCCTCACAGTGCTTGTGTTCAAATCACCCTTGTTTTACTTAATAGTGGCCTAAAAGTGCAACAGTAGTAATGCTGGCAATTCAGATATGCCAAAGAGAAGCCGTAAAGTGTTTCCTTTAAATGAAAAAAGGTAAAAGTTCTCGACTTAATGAGGGAAGAAAAAAAATCATATGCTGAGGTTGCTAAAATAATAATATGCTTTTGTTACAGTATATTGTTATAATTGTTCTATTTTATTATTAGTAATTGTTGTTAATCTCTTACTGTGCCTAATTTATAAATTAAACTTTGAAGTAGGTACATATGTATAGGAAAAAACATAGTATATAGAGGGTTTAGTACTATGTGTGGTTTCAGGCATCTACTAGTTGCCTTGGAGAGTATTCCCCATGGATAAGGGGGACCACTGTATCATCATTTAAACAGCTGCCTAATGGTAAATTTACTAACTCTTCTAGATAGTGAAATGCTAATATTGTCAATAATTCAATTTTACTCACATATTAACAATAAGGTTCATAAGAAGACTAGAAATTGTTTTAATTAAGACTAATGCTAAAATATCTCTTTAATATCTGTTATTTTGTGTCATAAAGATCTTTCAGTACACAACAGATACATTCTGAAGATGTACCTTTAAAGAAAAGTCTATAGCAATATTATTGTCATTATAAAATTAGTAGAATTACATTGAAGTACTTCAGAGCTTGCTTCATGGAAAAATACTCACAGCCTGGTAGGCATGATTAATGAAGAAGTCATAGCCCCATAAACTGAATTCCTCATTCTGTGAACTACATATATTTCAGAATTCAGTAGTGTTAGAAAACTTATAAATGTAAAAAAATAAATCCCCGTCCCTCCCATCCCATTCATAGAAATGCAAAAGAAATTAAATCACTCATACAATCATTAAGATGCTCATAAAGTTTGCTCAGATTTCCTTTACAGGTGTGTTTAAATCTTTATCTCTTTTTAGGCAAAAATGTCCCTGAGTTTGGAATCAGATATCCTGGAGACAGAACTATGTTTTGCACTTAAAATCTGGGTAATTTCACAGGAATGTCTTGACATCTTCAAGTTTTCATTTTCTCACATGTAAAATGAGATAATTAAATAATCTTGTAGATATTTAGTGAGAGTTAAAGAAAATACTGTAAATGACAATAGAGCTGGTCAGTAGTAGGCATGTAAGAAGTTTGTTCTGAAAGCAAACAATTTTAATTAGGAATAATTATGTGTAGAAAATAGAAAATATTCCAGTATAGAACTTTATATTTTTACTCATTTATATACAATTTTTTTCTATACTTTAATAATAAAAAAAATTGATGCTCAGATACCATGACAGGAAGAGAGGATATAATTATAAATATTTTAGTTGTATTATGAAAACATTTTGGGGTTAGTATTTGATCTACACATTTATAAAATCAGTAATGTTAATATCCTTATAAGATTATAACTTTTGAAAAAGCTTAAAGAATAGAGAACAATATAATGGAGACCATTCATATAACCATAGGAAAATCTAAATATAACATTTCTTACTAGTATTTGGAATGCTTTTTTCTCTTTGAAAATTGTCAATGCATAACATTTATTATCTTTTCACTATTTAGTTTATAGAGTATTTATAATTTAATAACATGCTATTTTTACCTTACATGACAACTTAAGCATTTCCCATTTCATTAAAGATTCTTCAGAAACATGATTCTTAATGGTAATTTAAACTAGCATGATTCTTAATGGTAGTTTAAATATAGGTATAAATAAATAGAAAGCAATACAGATGTTCACAGATTGGAAGACTCAACATAGTAAAGATGTCAATTTCCCCCAATTGATATGTTGATTTAATGTAATTTATATCAAAATCTTGGCAAGATGTTTTGTAGATATAGACAATATTATTCTAAAACGTATGTGGAAAGACAAAGGAACTATAATAGTTTAAACAATCTTGAAAAAGAAGGATAATATGGATGGAATCAGCTTACCCAATTTCAATATTTATTATATAGCTACTGTAATCAAGACTGTGTGGTACTGGCACAGGTGTAGACACAAAAATCACTAACAAAAAATAGAATAGGGAAACCAGGAATAGACCCACACAAAAACACTCAACTGAGTTTTGACAAAGGTGCAGGAACAGTTCAACTGAAGTAAGACAGCGTTTTCGACACATGGTGCTGGACTGTTTCGACATCCATAGGAGGAGAAAGAAAAAGGGGGCACAGCCTGAGTCCCACACTTTATGCAAAAAGTTATTAGGAATAGATCATGGACTTAAAGGTAACCATGAAACTGTTACACTGTGGAAACAAAATAAAGAATGAAAAAATCTTTGAAATTTAGAGATAGAAAAAAATTCTTGAAATTTAACAGCAAAAACGCTATCCTTAGAAGAAAACTAGTTAAATTAGATTTCTTCAAAGTTAACAAAAGTTTTGCTTTAAGAAAGATTATGTGAAGAGATTGAAATGACAAACTGCAGACTAGAAGGAAATTATTCATAAATCACATATCTGACAAACAACTAGAACCTAGAATATAAAAGACTCTCAAAACTCAACAGCAAAAACACAAACAATCCAATTAAAACATTAGCAAAATATATGAAGAGATATTTTACCAAAAATATACAGATGGCAAGTAAGCACATGAAAATATGTTCAACACAATTAGCCATTAGGGAAATGCAAATTAAAACCACAGTAAGATGTCGCTGTGCACTTATCAAAATGGCAAAAATAAAAAACTGTGACAACATCAAATGCCAGCGAAGATGCAGGGAAACTTGATCATTCATATATTGCTGTGGGAATGCAATTTTTGCTTATAGAGTATTTATAATTTAATAACATGTCTTTTTTACTTAACTTGACACCACTCTGAAAAACAATCTGGCAATTTCTTAAAAAAAAACTAAATGTGCAACTAACATATGACCATATGACCTGGCATATGACCCAGCAATTGCATTCCTGGACATTTATTCCAACAGATGAAGATCTGTATTCACAAAAATATCTGTAAATAAATATTTAGAGCAACTTTCTTCATAATAGCCAAAAACTGGAAGCAATTCAATTGTCCCTCAACAGCTTAGACTGTCCTACATCCATACCAAACACTACTACTCTGCAATAATAAGGAATGAACTATTGACACATAATAACCTTGATAAATCTCCAGAGAATTAAGTTGAGTGGAAAAAAGCCAATCTCAAAAGGTTACATACTGTGTGATTCCATTTCTATAACATTCTTGAAATTACAGCAGTTATTGAAATGGAGACCAGGTTAGTGGTTGTCAGGTGTTGGGTGAGTGGTTGGCAAGGAAGATGTGGATGTGGCTACAAAAGTTCCACACAAGGGATCCTTGTGGTTGTGGGGTTCCGCATCTTGACTGCATTAATGTCAGTATTATGGTCGTGAAACGGTACTCGTTTTTCAAGAGGTTACCATTGGGAGGAACTGGGTAAAGGGTATGGAGCATCTCAATCTATTTTTCATTACAACTGCATGTGTCTCTACAATTATCTCAAACTAAAACACTTGATTGAAAAATGTTTTTCTATTTTAGTGTTTTTTTCTGATAACCTTTAGATTTTTGGGATTTTGATTAGTATTTTATTTCATTAAGCTTATAGATTAATTTGGGAAGGTTTCCTTTCTTTACAATATTCAGTCCTCATTTCAAAAGTTCTACATATTTCTTCTTACAGTTATTGTTAGTGGTGACCATTAAGTGAGACATCATTAGTAATTAGAATGGTGCTGAATCATAGCCAATCATCAACAAATTATTGGTTATTTTCTGACATTAAATAAGCACATGGTAATTTGTTGATCTTAATAAGTCTTGGATAATAATGTGACAGACTTCATAATGCAGTATTTTCTACCAAGTAGAAAACTTTTTTCTAAACAGCTTTATTGAGGTATAATTGATATGCAAAAAATAGTAGAAGCCTTTGACAGTGACGGGGATGGCAGAGCTGAGCTTTACTTTTCACAGCTGCATTTTGTTCTTGGTTGCTGACTCCAAGCTAGCATGACTGGCTGATATTGTAGATGACTCACTCACACTATAGCTGTGAGTTTGGAAATTTTGATGACAAGAATGATTCAATGGAAGTGATTGGTTTGTGTACTATCACTGCCATGTCTTTAGCTGTGAGGGCTTAGAGAAATCATTTGGCCTCTCTCTGTCCTAGTTCCCTCATTTGTAAAACAAAGGGATGGACTGAATTGATCTTTTGAACTGCCTTTGGTTCTGTAAGTCTATGATCCTATGAAAACCGACTTTATGTGTATTTTGCATCCCCAGTGCACTCATTGTTTCTTTAAGTTGATAAACCCCCAGTTTAGAAGTCTTCTTAGGGTTACATGGTTCCCAATGCAAATCGCTAGACTTTAGGACATTTTCCGAGGATCAGTACTTCCAGCAACCACCTGGGAGGCGCTGAGAGATATTTTACATATTCCTTGAGCACAGGTTATCTGTCTTGCTCACTCTTATGTGTCTTAAAGACTTGGTTCTTAATCTCAGAGGAAGAGGAGAATGTTGCATTTTAGAATAGCAAGAATTTCCCACAACTACCTCATAAGTTTGTTTTTTCTTCTTTGCAGACTTGAAAAACCAGTCTCGGTCTACCTACTGGAGTGTGCCATACATGTAATCATCATTTGGCAGGTATGTTGAAAATAGACAAAAATATTTTGAACCACTGCCTAAAGTAGATAACGCGCTAACTTTTAGGGAGTAGGTAATCAAAATGTTGTTGAATCAAAGTAAGTACTGCTTTTATATTAAACTTGGTGATTCTCAGTATAATTTCCTTAAATCAAAGATTTGCTTTAGTTACAGAGTAGAGCTTCCTGGAGCATTTTTCCTTCCTCACAGTGTTGTCTGAATTTAAGAACAAAACTATAAAAATAAATAATTTCTTTCAACCTTGTTCCTTAAATGTGTAGTCTAGTTATAGCCCACAGAGTAAGGTAAAGATGTGAAGACAAGTTTCATATTTTCTGTGATATTTACTAAGAGATACTTACATATTATTTATATCAAATACGCCTATCTGACTGATTACTTATTGAGAAATTATTGCACTAAACAAAGTCCCAAAACTTCATTTACTATAGCAACTGCTGTGAATGTGTTGTTCTCCCTTATTCATACTGATTTCTTCTGGAGATGCTGGCAAGGGCACAGTTTTGTCAAGAATGAGTATTATAAAAAATAAAGCAGAAAATTCACAACAATTGTTCAAAGAATAGGTCAGAATGAAATGCTTTTCCAGTAAAAAAAAAAATATTAAAAAGCCTTATTGATGCCATTTGAGGCATCTTAGAATCAAGAAAAATAGGTTTCTTTAAAATTGACTGCCGAATTGCAGAACTTTTAAATAACCAAAAATCTATTCACAATATTCCTAGTGTGTTAAAACACTGCCTGACACAATATAATTCGGCCTGACATGGCCAGCTGAAACCTATCCCCAGGGGCGCTCTGCTATAGTGCCATTTTACTGAGAGCATATCTTCATGACAGAGACTCCAAAGATTGAGAAATTAACACATTTAATGACAATAAGTGATAAAAACAAATAGCACGTGCTCAAGGATTTCAGTTTTATTTTGCAGGCAACTTTTCACTCTTGTGGTTTGATTTTTTTTTTTAACCTGCTCTTCTGCCCTTTTTGACTCTACCCTACCCTAATCATGCATATATACTTATTCTCTTTTGATATTTGAACTATATAGTGACAACTCTCTCATTGAGTCATTAAACCATTTGGGAATTTTGCTTCTCCATCCAAAATGGAACGTGTGAGACAGAGATCCAACCTTGTTTGTTTCTAATTGTTTTAACACCACCTACAGAATAGTCTGTTTCCATCTTTTGTTTTTCAATGCTGCTAAGGCTTATTGGTTATGAGTGGAGGCTTAAAAGCAGTAATTATCAACCATGACTTCCCATTAAACTCAACAGAGAAGCTTCTGAGCCCCACCTCCAAAAATTTAACTTTATTGGTCTGGGGCAGGGCCCAGGTGTTGACATTTTAATCACCCATATTACTCAAGTGTGGCCATGTGGAGCCCTGCTCTAGGATTAAACTGCTGGAGTTTGAAGCAGGTTCTGTCTCATGCTGACACTGACATTGGGAAGTTACTTAATGTCTCTGTGCCTCAGTTTATTCACCCAGAAAATCAGCCTGTTAATAGATCGTAACACATAGAGATATGATAACAATCAGGTGATAAAATGCAGAAGTAATTAGACATGCTGAGGAAACTGGTTGTGAAGAACGGATGTAGATGTCCCAGAGGAAGTGACACAGGCGAAAATTTCTCATTAAAGGAACTCAGAGATATTTTATGACTCTGAAAGTGCAAAGAATAAAATGTTGGAATTTTATCCAAACTTAGAAACAAGACAATGTGCCTCGCTTCATATCCTAAGTTATATAATGAGAAGGCTGGGGCTGTGCAAACTATTCTTAACAAGTTTTTGACAAAGACATAAAACACTTTACTTCTCAATGTTTCTAATGTTTTTCACTAAGATGCAGTAAGTATTTTTACTGGTTTTATTCATTTCCCTATACATTGATAACCAACAATAGGAGAGTATTCAGTGTTTCCCCAAAATGTTTCATAGGTCATGGAACAATCAGAACTCTTTTCCTTTAACTATTAAGATCAATCTGTATTTTGAGAGTATACTATTGGAAACCATTGAAAATACATTTATTCAAGTCCTTTCTGAAATTGTTTTTCTAATGTGATTGGAAAGATGGGGGGAATGAAAGATCATCGTACTCTTAGCAATTGTACCATCCAGTACTGATAATGGTGGCCCTTCTAATTATGAATTAGTTTAGAATGTTTACAGTACTAGAAATCTTTGTAAGCATTTTTGTTTACCTACATCTAAAAATGCCCTTTGGATTTGTGTGTGTCTGTTTACAATGATATAGTCTGACCTACATTCTGTTTTTCTTACCATCACAGAGTTTAGTTTTTTTCAGCCACAAATTTTTATCCAGCAACAACTTTCATTGCTTTATTTAAGCAACAAGTATTCTAATATGCCAGGCATTCCTCTAAGAACTTTGCTTGTATTAACTAATTGAATCCATATAACAATTCTCTAAAGTATATACAGTTTTGATCCCCTTTTAAAAACAAAGAAATTCAACCACAGGACAGTTAAATAATTTGCCCAAGTTCACGCAGCTAGAAAGTAGTGGAACCAGAATTTGAAACAAGGTCGTCTGATTCCACAGTCAATATCATACTAGTCAAGCTGCCTTTCAAAATTATTAAAACTCTAATTATTGAATGCTAAACTCAATTCAGACAATCTCTTCTATAAATCAACATTTATATTCAATATATAGAGGTTTTTGATAATGATCAAATAAAAAATTTTCATAATTCATCCTATTATAAAAATCTTAAATCACATAATTTGTTTTCATTTAGTTATCTCTTTACATTAAAAAATCATAGTATTCAATTTTATTTATATGTCATGATTTAGGGTAAACTATTTTTTTGATAATTTATCTAACAGGTAGATGTGGTAGCTGATAAATGGCCGGAGTTACAGAAATTCTACTTTTGATTCCCATTTTGCCAGGGGCAAACATCTGTAGATACCTGTCATCACTGATATCAGTCATTTTGTTAATTTCTGCTTGTTTTAGTATTTCCCACAGTCATCATTGATCATTTGATGTCCAGTGTAATTTGGTTCTGATGCCCTATATGATGATCTTTTGTTTCATTTGTTCTCCTTTATTAGAGTTGAGTGTTGACATTCAGCTGGTGTGTCACTGAGCAACTGGCCTGCTAGTTCTTATCTGTCACAGTGTCATAATGTAAACTTTTAACAATGCCCGAATCATGACCCCTGTATAGTAAAAAGAAACAAATTCGGACACATTATAAAAATAAATTAAAAGGAACAAAGAGAGAGAGACAGAAAAGGACAGACGATCAATTGAGCTGTAAAGAATATTATGCTTAATGTACACAGGCCCAAGGTAGATATCATGATAGTCATTATAACTAACAAATGCAGCCCAAGTTTACTAAATATTTACCTCCTTGATGCTCAATATATCCAAAATGTGCAACTCCCAAAGTGAGGTTTTTGTTCCAATTTGTCATAGCTGTCTATGAGAAAATATTTAATTTGTTTTAAAATTTTTCCTCTATAGAATGTTTAAGCATGCCTTCTGTTCAAGAATGTCAAACTAATTTTGACTGAAATTTGCTTTAGTACTATCATTAATTATTATCATGTATTCGAATACAGATCAATCAAATAAAGTCAAAACCTAAAGTTTCTGTCAAGTTTTCATGTAGTCCATTAGAATTTACAAAATAACTTGAAGCAAAAAATTGGCAAATCTATAAATGAATTCTGAAATTATATGAGATTTGTGTAATTCTAAAACATTGCAAGGCTTGTATTTTAATCTCTTTCTAGGTTTCAAAGGAAATAAAAAGAAATATTTCCATTTGAGACTTCTTTCAGTCAAGATCGAAGAATAGGAATCAGATTTATCCACGCAGATAAAACATCTAAAAATAACACACAAAATTTATCAAGCAATGATTTTCATACATTAGACGTCAGACACAGCAGAAAAGGCATCCCTGAGAGAGGAGAAACAAATGAGTTGAGCACTACGATTGCCCAAGGTTACCACCTGGATAGAATTATGAGGCTGACATGCAGGAAGGGAAAACCCAGGCCAAGTCTTGCAATCTCCCTGAGTTGAGGAGAGGGACCTCGGAATTCTGACCTCAGAGAGCTGAGGAGGATATAATAACAGAGGAGAGTACTAAAGGGAAGACAGAAGTGTGGAGAGAAACATCTTTAAAAGTGAAGAGGGTCGAGAAGAGCCAAGATGGCGCCGTGAGTAGTCCTCTTTGTCTCTCGCCCTTCGAGTCTACAATTATTTGGACACTTATCGCTTGACAAAGGATATCCAGACAGCATCTCAGGACGTCTGAGACACCCACGAGACTATACATCGGAAGGCGGATGGACTTTCCTCCGGGAGGATGTGGAAATAGGTGAGGGCTCTCCGACCCCGACGGGCAGCCTGGTACCCGCAAGCGGCTTTCTTCCAACGGACGCCCCCAGAGGATCCACGCACATCTAGGGCAGGAGCGAGAACACAATAGAGGAGCGACGGTGGAAACAGGTGACCAGAACCCTACCTAAACCCCCTGCAATTACTCCTAAACGCAGAGGGAAACTTTGGAGTTGCACACCTGAGCCCGCGGGGAGAGTCTCTCCCCGCCATTGGCGGGGAGATCCAGCCTGGTGCTCGGGGCGCCCGGAGGGTCCCAGAGAGAGACACGGAGGGCACGGAGATCTCCCAGCTGCCGTTGCCCGCCCCGTGGGTCTAGGGATTGCCGGAGATCTCGGAGAGGACCGGGGCGGGGGGAACTTTCAAAAGGCCAGTCCTGCGACCCGGAGGGGAAGCACCGGAGCTCCGCCCAGGCAGCAGACAAAACTCTCTGTCTGCCATTAGCAGAGGGGCCACGCCCAGCATTCACGGCTCCGGCAGAGGCCAGGAGAGAAGCCCTGAGGGCGGGGCGACCCCCAGCTGCCGTTGCCCGCCCCGTGGGTCTAGGGATTGCCGGAGATC